>NW_007031221.1:132960-136029 GCF_000164805.1 Carlito syrichta | reverse complement strand
CGAACGAGGGGGGCCCACCAGCGTGGCGGCGCTCAGGTCCAACTTCGAGAGAATCCGCAAGGGCCATGGCCAGCTCGGGGCGGCGGAGCCGGAGAAGCCCTTCTACGTGAACGTCGAGTTCCACCACGAGCGCGGCCTGGTGAAGGTCAACGACAAAGAGGTGTCGGACCGGATCAGCTCCCTGGGCAGCCAGGCCATGCAGATGGAGCGCAAGAAGTCCCAGCAGGGCGCCGGGTCGGGCCTGGCGGACGCACCCAGGCCCCCTCACCGGGGGCGCTCCTCGGAGAGTGGCTGCGGCCTCGACGGCGACTATGAGGACGCGGAGTTGAACCCCCGCTTCCTGAAGGACAACCTCATCAACGCCAACGGCGGCAGCAGGCCACCCTGGCCGCCCCTGGAGTACCAGCCCTACCAGAGCATCTACGTTGGGGGCATGATGGAAGGGGAGGGCAAGGGCCAGCTCCTGCGCAGCCAGAGCACCTCGGAGCAGGAGAAGCGCCTCACCTGGCCTCGCAGATCCTACTCTCCTCGGAGCTTTGAGGACTGCGGAGGCGGCTACACCCCGGACTGCAGCTCTAACGAGAACCTCACCTCCAGCGAGGAGGACTTCTCCTCTGGCCAGTCCAGCCGCGTGTCCCCAAGCCCCACCACCTACCGCATGTTCCGGGAAAAGAGCCGCTCGCCCTCGCAGAACTCGCAGCAGTCCTTCGACAGCAGCAGTCCCCCCACGCCCCAGTGTCACAAGCGGCACCGGCACTGCCAGGTTGTCGTGTCCGAGGCCACCATTGTGGGCGTCCGTAAGACCGGACAGATCTGGCCCACCGATGGGGACAGCACTTTCCATGGAGACGCAGGTGGGTACCATGCGCCACCCTGCGTGGGCACACCTGCACTGGGGCAGAATGCCATTGAGAGGTAGGGGATACATAAAGGGAAGTTGCAGACCAGAGAATGGGCAGATACTTTTTTGAGTGATTTTCTGATGCTGTTTTGGTTCAGCTGATCCTGCGCCTGAACAGACTCCTTCCCTTCCTTCCTAATGAATGCATGCAGAGTCAATATTTGAAATGGGATTGGGTTGGGGGGGTGGGATGGGAGGTGGCTTTTTCCTTTGGTTCTAGAGCAGCGTGCTCCTTATGAAAGCATAGCTTTTGAGTTGGGAGGAGGGTGCCCTGGCCAGTCACCACCTTGCCTTGTGATCTCCACGCTGGGCATTGAGGATGATATAAAGCCAGAGTCGTCTCTGGCACCTAGATCAGATGCTCTTAGTGGGGACTGATCTGTGTCTGGGGCATTCCCCACCATCCTACTGTTCCTGCCCTGGAGGAGTTATATGACACGTTTGGGGAACCCAAGATGTGCTAGCTGCTCCCAGGCCATAAACATAGAAGTGTCAGGTTTGCTTGCTAACCAGCAGCCCACAAGCAAGTCATAGCAGGTGAGAATAGGAATTAGAAGGAAGTGAGATGACAGGCAGTTCTGACTCAGTGGGCCACTGAAAATCAACTGGATGAAGATTTTTATCTGGGTCTGAAGCAGAGCCACGCCTGTTCTGATCTGCCTGGCTTTGATGGGAGACTTCACCCATCATTACTCTCCCACAGCTTTCTTTGTGCATCATAACCCGGCCTCATTTGCTGATTCTCCAGTGGGCACCTGCCTCCTCATCTTCCCAAGAGTGAACCCCTGCAGGTGCTTATTTGGGGTTCCCAATCTGTGGTCAGACCCCGGCCCTAAGATTAAACCTAGGGGATCGTACATGTAACTTCTTTGCTGTATACAGATACCATTAGGCATTTGGGGTGATGGGACTAGGTTTTTGATCTAGGCATAGTTTGTCATTGGGGTAAGGAAAGGATGGGTGTGTGGGTGTGAAGGTGTGTGAGGCTGCCAGGAATCTCTTGGAATCCTAGTCCCTGTTAAGCTGATCTGGTTTTCTGCTTCATTGATTTTCTTTTTCTGCTGATGGAGTTGTATGTGCTTGGTTTGTTAGAGTCCTCTTGAAACAAGCGAGGCTATTTTTGGCTCTGTGGAGCTGCCTTTCTGTGATCAGCACTCTGTCCTGTTTGTGTTAGGTACTTGCAGTTGCTGATCTTCCATTTGCAGCTGGGGTTGGTTGTAGTGCTTGACTCAGACCTGCGGCCTGGCCCAGCTGCATTCCCTGCCATTCCCTGGTGGAGGGTGGTAGGCTGTAGTATTCAGAAGCCTGCTCTGCAGCCACATCACCTCGTTCTGGGTCTGGAGGATTGCCCTGTGGTTACTGGGCACCAGCCTTGTCTGGCTAGCCATCTGCCAGGCGAGCCAGCTCGGACCGGCCCTCAGTGCTGTGATGCAGGAGAATGTCATTAATAAGGAAAGAAGAGGTTTTCATGGGACCTCTAACCTGAAATGATAGTCTCTTGGTGGTAGGAAATTCTGGTTTTCCAGCATGTTGGGTCCAGCCTTTCCCTTCTACCTCCTGTAGACGTGGCCATGCTGCCCACCACATCATCATATCCTAAATGCAAGTCAGAGCCGGTGAAAATAGGAGTTCGAAGGAAGTGAGGTCTAGTTAGAAGGACATGAGGGGCTAATTTTGCCACTGAACCCACTCTTAGGACTTTCTGGATCCTCTCTGAGTGTTCCTATGGTCCCATGATCTCTTTTCTGTTAGGTCTTGTTCTTTACCTTAGATGCTTTTAACGATTAAGTTTATTTATTTATTTATTTATTTATTTTTTGAGTTGGAGTCTTACTCTGTCGCCCAGACTGGAGTGCAGTGGCCGCTCCCAGCCACTGCAGCCTCGACCTGCTGGGCTCCGGTGATCCTTCCGCCTCAGCCTTCCCAGTAACCAGAATTACAGGCATGCGCTACCACGCCCGGCTGATTTTATGGTTTATTGTAGAGATGAGGTCTCGCCAAATTGCCCAGGCGGGTCTCGAACCCGCGGGCTCAGGCAATCCACTCACCTCAGCCTCCCAAAGGCGCAGGATTACAGGCTGAGCCACCGAGCCCGGCTGATTAAATTTATTTAAACAACATTATTTACAAGAGATTACATTACTTAAATTTTTTTTTTTTTTTTTTTT
>NW_007031221.1:93233-132917 GCF_000164805.1 Carlito syrichta | reverse complement strand
GCCGCTCCCGGCCACCACAGCCTCGACCTGGTGGGCTCCCGTGATCCTTCCGCCTCAGCCTTCCAAGTAGCCAGAATTACAGGCATGCGCTACCATGCCCGGCTGATTTTTTGATTTATTGTAGAGATGAGGTCTCGCTGCCCAGGCGGGTCTCGAACACGCGGGCTCAGGCAATCCACTCACCTCAGCCTCCCAAAGGCACAGGATTACAGGCTGAGCCACCGAGCCCGGCTCATTACTTAAATTTTTTAAGAGCAAAACTGAGCCAGTGGTACAGAGATTTCCCCCTTCCCCCACACCTGCACAGCCTCTCCCATTATCAACATCCTCCACCAGAGGGACAGGTTTGTTACAGTGAGCCTACACTGGTGCATCAATATCACCAGAGGCCATAGTTTACATTTGGGTTCATTATTTCTGTTGTACAGCCTACAGGTTTGAGTCCTATTATATTTTTTGTTTGTTTTATTTTTATTTTTAAGAGACAGGGTCTTGCTCTGTTTTCCAGGCTGGAGTAGAGTGGCCCAGTTTTAGCTCACTGCAACCTCAAACTCGTGGGCTCAGGTGATGCTCCTGTCTCAGCCTCCTGAGTAGCTGTGACTATAGACACACACCACCATGCCCAGCTAATTTTTAAAATTTTTGTAGAGACAGGGTCTTGCTATGTTGCCCAGGCTGGTCTTGAACTCCTGGACTCTTGAAACAAGCAAGGCTATTTTTGGCTCGCTGCCTCGGCCTCCCAAAGTGCTACAATTACAGGCATGGGCCTCCACACCAGCCACTGTTAGGTTTTAAAACTCCTGGTTGCTTTGGCCCTGGTAGCCCTTACACTCGGTACCCAGCAGTCTTCTGATGTGTGACCGTGTGTGACTGGCGGGGAAAGAGGGACCTGCACTGGCTCAGTCATCTGTCCCTGTCGGACTGTTTACTGATGTTCTTTAGGTGGCCATGGAGCCTGATGGCCTGAAGAGGAACAATGAGGAAAATCACAGTGTGTGTGTTGGGGTGGGTGTCACCCTAAAGCTGATGTGGTGACTGGATCTAATAACTTCAGAATCAATCTGCTTGGATAAGTGGGCGGTCCAATTTCTGAGTTGAGGGCTCTGGTGTTTAGGATAAGGAACTGAAACGATCACGTGCAGCTCTGTACTGGACATGGTGATAAGATGCTTCACACAGGGTCCCTAACAGCCTCTTCCGTCACTCTGTGGGTGAAGGTGCACATCTACAGGTAAAGACACAGCTTGAAATGGCACAACTGGGATTCCGGATTGCAAAGCCTTTCCTCCTGGAATGTGGCAGCCTTGCAGTGTTCTTCCCACTGCCCCACACTGCTGCCTGAAAATGCTTTGTCCAGGGTCCCTCCTCCCCATCCAGGGCCCGCCTATGGGGCACTGACAGACAGCTGTGAGCCAGGCTTGCCTTATACTGTGCGGGCCCTACAGAAGGAGAGAGGGTGGTTCTTGCAATCTGGGAATGTAAAAGTTTGTGGGAGAGAGGGACACACATGTATGTGTTCATAGGAGAGTGAGATCAGGGAAGCTTCTGGAAGCAGCAGGACTGGAGAAGGCCCTTGAGCGATCAGCAGAAGGCCAAAGGCAAGAGGGTGGGAAGAGCTGTCTGCCCCCAGGAACAGTGGCAGCATAGGCTGGGGCCCTATGTTTGCCCTTGTGACTCTGGACTGTGATTTTTTTCAATGGTAAAATACACATAACATAAAATTTGCCATTTCAGCCATTTAAGAAAAATTTAGTAAAATGTGCATAACATAAAACTTACCATCTTTGTTTTTTTAATTTTCTCCTGAATTAATTTTTTTTTTTTTCATAATCAATATTTTTTATTATGGTTTTGTGGGGTACAGTTAAGGGTTAGGTGTACAATTACATTTCATTCAGGCACCCTGTTGATAAGAGGTGTTTCCCCATTCCCAGACAGATATTTGCTACTGTTAATCTCATCCCCCCCCCCCAAAACTTACCATCTTAATCTACTTTTAATTTTTTTTTTTTTTGGTAAGTCTAGAAAAGTGAAGCCATGGGACATTTTAACCAACTTTAAACATATAATTCTGTGGCATTGAGTGCATGCACAGTGTTTTGTAACCTCACCAACTTCCACCTCTAGAACTGTTTCATCTTCTCAGATTGAAATTCACTCCCCATTAAATAACTCACATTCCCCTGTGCCCCCTCCCCTGGCACCTGCCATTTTACTTTCTGTCTCTGAATTTTACTACTTTAGCTACCTCCGGTTAGTGAAACCCTACAGTATTTGTTTTTTTGTGATTGGCTTATTTTATCGATTGGCTTATTTCACTGAGTGTAATGTCTTCAAGGCAGAAATAGCTGGTTCATTTCCGTGTCTCCCATGAAGCCTGGCTCTAAGCCTTGCACATAGCACATACTGGAAGTTCCCTTTCTCCTTTTCACAGCTCATGGGGTCAAGATTGGGAGATGGTGCAGATCATTGGGATGTGGCTTATCAACTGCTCGTGTCTCTTCCTAACGTCATCCCTTTAACTTTCAGAAGACTTTGGCGAGCCCTTTCAGGAGAGGGGATGCTGGACAACCCAAGGTCTTTTCCTCTTTGAGATCTAAGGAATTCCTTTTTTTTTTTTTTGGTGGTTTAAAAACAACTGCTATTTATTATTTCTCACAGTTCTGGTTGGCTAGACTGTTCTACTGATCTGAGCTGAAGTGGCCAAAACTGAATAGTCTAAGATAGCCTCACCTACACATTCTGTGATTGCAGGCTGATTGGTCTTGCCGGGAGGGACTCTCATGTACGACTTGCAGTTGGTGTGACATCATACATTTCTTCTTCTTTTCCTTTTTTTTGCTTTTATTATTTTTAATTGGCACATAATTGTGCATGTTTTGGATATGGTGTGATATTTTGATACATGCATACAATGTGTACTGATCAAATCGGGATAATTAGCATATTCATCACCTCAGATATCATTTCTTTGTGGCCTGAGGTCTGAGGAATTCTTGATCCAAACACCTAGCCTGGTGGGTGTGCTCCTCAACCCTTTTCCAGGTATCATTCATGAGGTGGGACACTCAGATCCTGTGTTTCTTTGTGGCTGTGAATGGCTGCTCTGTGTTTTCACAGTTTTATTAAGCAGCTTAATTTGCCCTTTGGATTCTGGCATTGTGATAGTGCCAGAATGACCATGGTTTTGTTTTTCCTTTGGGTGATTGACCGGATCAGCAGCTAGTTTGAGTGAATAACTGTGGGACAGTGAAAGGTCATTGAGGCCTTGTGTTGGCCTTGACATCTCTTTAAACCAGAGCCTTGTGGCTCCTATCCATGAACAGAGGCAGAGTAGGCAGATCTGTGTGGACTCTGAGACCACTAAAATCATCAATAGGATGGTAATGACATCTAGATCAAGTTTTACAAGGGCTCTCTGGCTTAGGATAGCTGCATTGTTTTGGGAACAGAATGAAACATTCTGGAACATTTCACTAAGAGAAGGAGCTAGGAGTGTTATCAGCTTGATTGGGTCCAGGGGACATACCTTATCCATGACTCCCTTTCACCTAAATTGTTGCTTCTGACTTTAGTAGCCACCTTCCTTGGTCAGGAGTCCTGTGTCTGGGAGGGCTTGTGGATGTTACTGCTGCCCTCACCGAGACAAAGTGTGCAGGTGCACAATATGCTCACATCCACTTGGAAGAGGACACCCTGACTGCAACTCACCCCTTTGGTTTGGAAGTTCCACGTTCAGAGTGAATTAATGGGCATCTTGGAAGCCTTCTCAGGTTGCCAAAGAGGAGGTCTGAGTTTTGGTTGAGGTTGTTGCTTTTTGGCTTAGGGGGTGGTGGTGGATGAACTATGAACCCCACAGGAGTTGTTGACCCTGGCGGAACACAACTATTTTGACTCAAGTAGAATTTTTTCCTTTGAAAAATACAGTTATTTAAATTGAAATGTTATTCATGTAACATGTTAGAGTTTTTTATTGTTATTTTATTATGCTAAAATATATATAACATAAAATGTATCATTTTATCCATTTTAATGGATAGATTTCAGTGGCATTAAGTACCTCACATTGTTGTGCAACCATCACTGTTATCAGTTTCTAGAACTTTTTCATCTTCCCAAACTAAAACTCTGTATCCATCAAAATAGGAACTCCCCGTTCCCCTTCACCTTCCTAGCCCCTGGAAGCCACCATTCTACTTTTGGTCTCCGTGAATTTGCCTAGTTGAGGTACCTCATATAGGTGGAATCATATATTGTTTGTCCTCCTGTGTCTGGCTTGTTTCACTCAAGTAAACTTTTAAGCAGCACTCTCATTCTTTTTTTTTTTTCCCTGAGTTGGAGTCTCACTCTTGTCACCCAGGCTGGAGTGCAACAGCATGCTCAGCCACCGCAGCCTCCACCTGCTGGACTTAGGCAATCCTTCCACCTCTGCCTTCCAAGTAGCTGGAACTACAGATGCACGCCACCAAGTCCAACTAGTTTTTGTAATTTATTGTAGAAACGAGGTCTCACCAAGTTGCCCAGGCTGGTCTTGAACCCGCGAGCTCAGGCAATCCTCTCACCTTGGCCTCCCCAAGTGGTGGGATTACCAGCAAAGCCACTGTGCCTGGCCAGCACTCTCATTCTTAATTCCTCAATCTCTGTTCCTTAACAGGTGTGTTCTCTTTAGGAAAACACTTGTTAGTGATAGTGATATTTCCTTGGCTTTCACGCCACAGTTTTGAAGTGGCTCAGAGTGTTTGCTGACGCTGACACTGAGCTAGGCATCAGGAGAGCCATATACTAATGTTTCACATACTTCCATGTCACTCTCCTCATCCAAAACTTTAAGGGTTGGACCATGTCATTGCTAAGGTGCTTTCCCTTGATTCTTTAATTTTTGCCTTTAAATTTAAAAATTATTATGGGCACAACTTTTCCCATCTCTTTCCTTTTTATCCTGGTTTATACCTAGTTTTCTTTTCTTTTTTTTTTTTTTTTTTGATTTGGAGTCTCACTCCGTCGCCCAAACTGGAGTGTAGTGGCATGCTCACAGACACCCCAGCATCAACCTTTTGGGCTCAGGTGATCCTTCCACCTCAACCTTCCAAGTAGCTGGAACTACAGGCGTGCGCTACCACACCCGGCTAATTTTTTTGATTTATTGTAGAGATGAGGTCTTGCCAAGTTGCCCAAGCTGTTCTTGAACCCATGCGTTCAGGAAATCCCCTGGCCTCACCCAAAGCACTGGGATTATAGGCTTGAGCCACCACGCCCTGCCCCTAGTTTTCTTATTACCAAGGCAACTACTTCCCCTATTCAATTACCCAAAGGTTTAATAATGTTGAGCATCTGCTATGTAGTGGGCACTGTCTTCATGGAAATTCTTTCTTGCTGTCTTTGTGGATTTGTGGGAAAGCTTATCTCCGAGGACCTTGCCTTTAAAAAAAAATAGCAAACAAAAACAAAACCTTTCTAATGTCAAAACGTCTTCCCCTAACTGTGTATCTTTCTTTAATGGTACATTTGCAGCTATTTCCTGTTAATCCTGTGTCTGTCTGGCTTTCTTCTTTAGGGTGATGGGATCCTTAAGCACAAGATCTGCTCTACTGTGGTATTCTGTGGGACATGCCACACTCTGGGCTTTTTAATAGTGTTTGATGTGATAATGATGCCTCTAAGCCCATGTAAGTAGGTGTGTCTATATTGTGGGCACTGTGGGTGTTTGCAGATTGAAGATGGAATGATATGCAATCTCTGAGGTTTTTTATTTTTTGAGTTGGTGTCTCACTCTTTGTCGCCCAGGCTGGAGTGCAATGGCACGCTCCCAGCCCCCGCAGCCTCGACCTGCTGGGCTCAGGCAATCCTTCACCTCAGTCTTTCAAATAACTGGAACTACAGACACATGCCACCATGCCCAGCTATCTGAGGTTTTTATTTGCTTAGATTCTTCCTTTTTCTGGTCTTACCCCACTTAATCCCATCTAGTAAGTGGCAGTGGATTTTTGGGGACCTAGTGACAGAGATGCCCCAGCAGTGAATTTGTCGGTTTTGGCAATTAACCAGTTGGTTCTGTTTCCTTCCTTGCTGAGGGTTGGTCCTTCCAACTCATCCTTTGAGAGCTTCTTGAATCCTCAGAGTGAGGCCTGCTAATTAGCAGTCTTGGATTCTCACTGCTGCTACCTAGTAAATGACTGTGGACACAACTGGTGGCTGGTGCCCACGGGCAGAGCAACCTCCAAGTTTGTAGACATACCTGTCTGTGCCAGGGTGGGAAGACTGGGACACCTCATTTGTGTAGTAAATATGACTTTCATGGCGGCTGCTTCATGAGCCCTCGAAACAGTCTTATGAAGTGGCTGGAGCAAGATTATTATCATAATTATACACCTTCCACTGGTTGGGTCTGAGGGGGTGTAAAACAAACACTCAGACCTAGAATAGCCCTCTCAAGTCAGTGGAGGGGCCAGCATTGGCCTCTGTCCTCAGAATGAGTAGTGATGTTAATCACAGGAGAACAGACAAAGAGTTACTCTCCAAAGGTGGAAAGGGATCTTAGTTGTTTGCTCAGCAAACATATTTCAGGCACCTATTGTGTTGGGTACAGAAGGTGCTAAGTACCATGAGGCAGGCCTTCCAGCCGGTTATCTTCAGTCTGGTGGGGAAACAGCCACATAAACCTAAGTGCCATGATAGACATCATCTGGTCCCAGTCAGATCCTTAAAGGTGTCAGCCATCTAGGGACATCATTTCCCCTCTTATTTTGTAAATGTCTAAGATAAGGGTGACCTGACTCTTGCTAGCTCCTTCTGGGGCACTTTGCTGAAGTTCCTCCAGCAAGTTGTGTGGCAAGGGGCCTGAGATTACAGCTCTGTTGGAAGGACACTGCTTGTCCACCTGTCTTTCTCTCCCGGCAGTCAAGGGCTGTGAATGCTGACCTGCTGCTAACTGTGGTCTGGTGTGAGCAGGTTCTGGGAGGTGTAGAGGGCTAAGTTCTGACTGGGAACTGTGGTAGAGATGAATAGGGATGGCTGTATGTGCAGAGGGTCAGATGCGTGGTGTAGAGAGCCAAGTGAGTTACCAGGAAGCACTAGGAAGGAGCCATCTCCAAGCAGGCCAGAAGACAGCCAAGGGGATCCTGGAAGAAGAGAGGGAAACCCCTCTGCAGCAGCCACAGCAAGAGCTAGGAACAGAACAGCCCGAGGGGATCCTTGATTCAAGTGCGCTGTTGGCTGGAGAAGAGCTTTTGAAGATTCACTTCACTCTAAAGGCCTGACATGCTCCCTTTTTAAAAGTGCTACTAGGGTCAGTTGGCATGCCAACAGAGTAGGAGAGAATTTCTGCACGTAACAAGGCATTGGCAAGCATTCAAAGCAGCCTAGAGGCAACATATGTTGACCTAGTCTGGGAAAGACTTTGCAGGTGGAAGATCTGGACTCGCTGCGAGCCCTGGCATTTGCCACTGTGTGGCCTTTGTGCAGGGACTTAATTCTCCCTTGGCCTCTGTCAGCTGGAGAGGAGGACTCCCCCTCCTTGAGGGGTTTCATGGGAGTGGTGGGCATTAGACCATCTGGCCTCCTGCCTGGTCTCATGGAGTCTCCTGCTCATGTATCTGATGTCAGTTGAGTACACGGGGAGGCGGAACACCACTTACCAAGAAATGTTAAAGAGAAATGCATAATTTAGTATGGACATTTCACCCACTTGGCTCAGCCAATGATACCCAGTATAAGCTCCAGGGGGAACCCAGGGGTGTGCCGTGGCCCTCATCCCACTTCATTCTCTCCTGCCACTCCTAGTCCTCCCAGGCTGACTGGAATTCTTACATTTTAAAGACATACAGTAAGTTGAATATTTGTGTCCCTCTGGTGAAATCCTAACCCTTGAGGCGATGGTATTTGGGGGTGGAACCTTTGGGAGGTGATCAGGTCATGACTGAAATTAGTGCTCTTATTCAAGACACCCCAGGGAGACCCCAGAGAGACCCTCTGACTTTTACCATGTGAGAATATAGCAAGACAAGTGCCATCTATGAACCAGGAAGCGGACTTTCAGCAGACACTGAATCACTGAGGCCTGTGCTCAAGGAAGCTGACTTCTCTTCTCAGAATGAGTAGTGATGTTAATCACAGGAGAGCAGAGACAGAGTGACTCCCCAGAGGTTAAAGGGGACTTCAGTTGGTTGCTCAGCAAACACATTTCGGGCACCTATTGTGTCAGGTACAGAAGGCAGCACTTTGTGTAGCCCACTACCTTTCGTACAGTGTCTTCCTTCACAGGGGTCCCTGTGGGAACCCACACAGCTGAGTGAACCTGAGACTTTAGGGAAAGGCCTCAAGACCATCCTAGGCTCGTTGGATTCCTTCCATGGTTGGCTAGATAGGATCGTGTTTGTCCCATTGTTCTCCCCAGTATTGTGGAGTGGTGCACAGACAAAATTGAGGTAAGCCTGGAGGTTGTGTAGGGTGGACTAAGCAATGCCTGTGTCCACCTCCCCAAGTGCTCTGAGGTACGGAGCCAGCTGTGCTGGGCTCAACTGTCGTTAGACTGGTAGGAAGTCCTCCTGCCCTGATTTTGTGGATCGTCCTAGTTAGGTGGATGCTCAGTGTAGCCGGTTCCCTCTATGGGCCTGTGCAAAGGCACTGGTTATTTTTGATCACATCTTACATTTAAAAAATGTAACTCATTTATGAATTTTGACTTCTACTTTCTCCCTTAGGAACGTGAATAAAAATCGTAGCCGGGCTCGGTGGCTCAGCCTGTAATCCCAGCACTTTGGGAGGCTGAGGTGAGAGGATTGCCTGAGCCCGCGGGTTCGAGACCCGCCTGGGCAACTTAGCGAGACCTCATCTCTACAATAAATAATAAAAAAAAATTAGCCGGGCATGGTAGCGCGCGCCTGTAGTTCCAGCTACTTGGAAGGCTGAGGTGGAAGGCTCGCCGGAGCCCAGCAGGTCGAAGCTGTGGTGGCCGGGAACTGCCACTGCACTCCAGTCTGGGTGACAGAGTGAGACTCCAACTCAAAAAAAAAAATTGTCCACATTTGTTTTTGGAGAAATATATTGTTACTTGAAACTTACTTGAAATCACGATGTTCTTGATTTAAAGACCATTGCAGGGCCAGGCATGGTAGCTTACACCTGTAATCCCAGCACTTTAGGAGGCCGAGGCAGGAGGATTGTTTGAGGCCAGAGGTTTGAGACCAGCTCTGGCAACATAGCAAGACCTCGTCTCTACAAAAAAAAAAAAAATTTAAATTAGCTGGACGTGGTGGTAGACACCTATAGTCTCAGGTACTTGGGAGGCTGAGGTGGAAGGATAGCTTGAGCCTAGAAATTCGAGGCTACAGTGAACTATGATTGTGCTACTGTACTCCAGCCTAGGTGACAGAGTAAGACCCCATCTTATAAATAAATACATATATACACACATGCGTGAAAGCTATTGCCGTCTTCAAACCTCCATGAAAGTAGAAAGATGAGGATAATAAGCTCACTAGCTCGTCAGCCAGGATTCCTTCTTTCTCCTCATTTTCAATGTTTTTTAAAATTGTGATAAAGTACACATAACATAAAGTGTACCATCTTAGCCACTTTTAGTGGACAGTTCAGTAGTGTCAGGATTCAGTGTTTGTCTTTTTTTAAGAGGCAGAGTGACAAGGAAGTGCAGATCTGGTCTTCAGTAGGGGTTGTCTGGTGCTAGTATCCTCCGGATGTTCGAGGGCCCAGTTAAAGGCACTCTAACTGGGTGCAAGGAACCCACAGGCCAAGGTGGAAGCAGGGACAAGCAGACACCTAAAAAACAGTAATGGGGCAGATTTCAAGGCTCTGAGGAGGGGCCTGTGTGGGATAGGAAACTTCACATCTGTCTCATTTCTTAGAGGAAGATGGTGTGGAGGGTTGGATGTTCCAGGCAGGTAGACTAGTGTGGGCAAGAGTTCAGGGGCTGGAAAGTATTCAGTAGAATCGTCCTCCAATATCCACAGGTGATTGGTTCCAGGAGCCCCTTGTGGATGCCAAAATCCACAGATGCTCCAGTTCCTTATAAAAGGGTGTTGCTTTTTTCATATAACCTAAATTTTGCTTTTTTCAAATAACCTAAACTTTGTCTATTTATTTATTTTTGAGTTAGAGTCTGACTCTGTCGCCTGAGTTGGAGTGCGGTAGCATATTCATGGCCACCACAACCTCGACTTACTGGACTTGGGCGATCCTTCCACCTCAGCCTTCCAAGTAGCTAAAACCACAGGCATGCCCCACCATGCCTAGCTAATTTTTCTTGATTTATTGTAGAGATGAGGTCTCATGAAGTTGCTCAGGCTGGTCTCAAACCCATGAACTCAGGCAGTCCTCTCACCTTGGCCTCTCAAAGTGCTGGGATTATAGGCCTTAGCCACCGCACCTAGCCTCCCATAGATTTAAATACTCTCTAGATTACTTATAGTTATATACCACATAACAATGTTTCAGGCAACAACAGTGGTTCTGCATTTTATAATATGATTTTTTTTCTGTACCTTTTCTATGTTTAGATACACAAATACTTAACACTGTGTTAGTTGCCTGCGGTATTCAGTACAGTCACATGCTGTATAGGTTTGTAGCCTAGAGCAACAGGTTATACCACATAGCCTAGGTATGTAATGGGCTCTTTCATCTAGGTTTGTGTAAGTGCACTCTATGAAGTTTGCACAGCACCCTGTCATTGTCATTGTCATTCCTAATACAGTGCAAGTGCTATTTAGATAGTTCCTATATTTTATTTTTTTAATAGATGCAATTTAAATTTTTTATTTTAGTTTATTTATTTATTTATTTTGAGCTGGAGTCTCGCTCTGTTGCCCAGGTTGGAGTGCAGTGGTATGCTTACGGCCATCCCAGCATTGACCAGCTGGGATCCGATGATCTTTCCAACTCAGCCTTCCACCTCAGCCTTCCAAGTAATTGGAACTACAGGCACGCACTACCATGCCCAGCTAATTTTTTAAATTTATTGTAGAGATGAGGTCTCGCCAGGTACTGGGGCTGGTCTTGAACCTGTAAGGTCAGGCAATCCACTCGTCTCGGCCTCCCAAAATACTGGGATTATAGACTGAGCCACTGAGCCCAGCCCTTATATTGTATTTTTAACTTGTATTTTTTATTTAAAAAATTTTTGATCTGAAGTTGGTTGAATTCTCAGACGTAGAGTATATGGATATAGAGGGCTGACTACCCTGAGAAAATAACAAACTATTTGGTTGGAGCGTTGGTGTATAATGTGGGCAATGGAGAGGTGAAGGTGGTTAGGAGGGCTGGAGTCATACTGTGTGGGACTCTGAAGCCAGGCTGAGAGTGTTGTGCTTTCTTGGAGGACAGTAGGGAGCCACCGAAGACTGTTGAGCAGCGGAGAGGGGCATGCCTTGGAGTTTTGCCTCAGGAAGGTGAGTATGGCCATAGTGTGTGTGATGGTCCAGTGTGAATCAGGAACCTGGAGCTGTTGTCTTGAGGGAAGGGATGGAGTAAACAAGGAATATGAATCAACTGTGGGGAAGGAATGACAGAGAGAAAGGGCTGAGACTGTTTGAGCCTATGGTGAGGGCTATGCTGGAGGGCTTCAGGGTGGCTCTTTCGGAATGAAGGATGGACATGGGCGGGGGGGATGTGGTGAGAGGCTGGAGCAGGTCTGGAGGCCTGGTGTGTTTGGGGAATCACATGAGAGGGAGAAGTAGGAGAGTTCATGTTGTAGGAAGGCTAAAAGGAAGAGATTGCCAGAAGATCTTGGTGGAAAAGGCAGAGGCCAGGCTGCAAGTGGGTGGTAAAGAAACCAGAGCACTTCATGTGGACAACTGTGTCCAGAATTGGGCCTAGGGAGGTGAGAGGGGTGTTTGTGGCCCACCCTTGTGCCCGGAGCAGCTGGCAAGGCACTGTTAGAATTTGGCCCTAACAAATGCGAGTTGTGATTATTAACATAAGTCTGGTTTCCTTTCCTGTGACATTTCTTCAGTGGCCAGATGGTACAAGTCACCGCAGCAGACTCTCTTCAGTGGAAGAGCCAGGAAGGCTCCAGAAAGGGGTGTCGGAGGAAGCATTGGAGACTTGGTCCCGGCATCATCTCCTGGCTTCCCCCGGCCCTTGTGAGCCCTGTGGTTGCTTATTTATCCTGCTAAGTCTGTGGTCTCAGGTTCCAGAAACTCTGGCAAGGAAGTCCAGGAAGGTTAATGGGCTGAGACTTGGCCCGCTGGCTGTCTGGGAGAGGTGCTTTGTTCTGACTCCTCAGGAAGCCAGGGCTTTTTGGGAAAGTATCTGCTGCTTTGGGCTGGGCGGTTGGGCCCCCAGAAAGCCAGCAAGGGGCCTGTGCCCTAATTCCATGGCTAGACACCACTTATTGGGATGCAACAGACAGGCACAGGCGTGGTCACCTGTTTGGATCCCCCCATGAAATAGATCTGAGAGGAGAAGGGCAAATGCATGTTTCTTTCATTCCTTTTCTTTCTCCTTTCTCCCTGCCCCCAAAACACTGAACTCCTTAAGTCTATGAATTAATCAGAGCTGTTCCTAAGGGAGGAGGGCTACTTTATGTTTATAAATTTTAAGAGGAGACATGACAATGGAGCATGGCTATGGCTGAGACCTTGGACATCAAAGGCTGGAGCAGGACTTCCTCATGGGAAAGGTTCTTGCATCTGCTGTCTTCATGGTATGCACTCAGACACTCATGCTGGCCCGGAGCAAGTGACTTAGGACTAGTGTTTTATCCTTGGTTGTTCCCTTTCCAGAGCCATT
Organism: Carlito syrichta; assembly: GCF_000164805.1. NCBI lineage: Eukaryota > Metazoa > Chordata > Mammalia > Primates > Tarsiidae > Carlito > Carlito syrichta. The sequence continues at coordinate 120,173 of NW_007031221.1, read as the reverse complement.
TTGGTTTGAAACTCCAAGGGGGCTTTCTTTCTTTTTTTGAATTGGAGTCTCACTCTATAGCCCAGGCTGGAAGTGCAATGGCATGAGCATGATGATCACAGCTCATAGCAGCTTCAGCCTTCTAGACTCAGGCAATCCTTCCACCTCAGCATCCTTAAGTAGCTGGAACTACAGGCATATACCACCATGCCCAGCTAATTTATTTATTTTTATTTTTTGTAGAGCCGAGGTCTCACTATGTTGCCCAGGCTGGTCTTGAACTCCTTAGCTCAAGAAATCTGCCAGCCTCTGCTTCCCAAAGTGCTGGGATTACAGGCGTGAGCCACTGTGCCCAGCCTCCAAGGAGGTTTTTTAAAGACTGGACTGGACTGTGGTTCATTTGAAAAAAGTCTGGGGATTTTTCTTTAATCCACAACTCCTGCAAGTCAGCAGGATAGCATGTGGCATTTAGGAGCCTGTGTCTCTCCTGATACTGGTGAAAGTGTCCAGGCCTGAGGGCTATAGTCTCCTAGTGCTTGGGGTCACTAAGCCCAAAGAATGGAGTGGTTATAGGAAATAGGGGCGTGTAGCCTGGCAGAGACAGAGGGCAGTAGGTCCCTACCCTGGCTGCCCATGTAGTTAAAAGGTTACACAGAAACCCATACATACAGCTGGTCACCTCTGGAGAATCTGACTCCCGAGGTTTTTGTTTTTTGATATCACAGTTTCTGGGCATGGTGTAGCTGGCTCCTTTGCTAGGTGTCTCCTAAGTCTGCAAGCGAGGTATAGGCTGGGGCTGCATTCCCACCTGGGGTTCAGAGCCCTCTTCTAAACTCACTCATGTTGTTGGCAGCAGCCACTTCCTGGCAGTTGTAGGACTGAGGGCTCCATTTCCTTGCTACTATGGGCTGGAGCCCACCCCGTTTATAGTCCATTCACATGTGGCTGTTTGCTTTTCTTCTCCCAGCAAGTCTGGGTTTTTTGAAAAGCTCCTTGGATGCTTTTACACTATAGCTGCCTGGGTTCAGACCTTGGACACCCGGGAATCAATGGATGCTAGCTACCGATTTTGGGAGACTGGCATGTCAAGGGGAATGGATCCCTTCAGGGTCTTCGCTGGATTATCATCAGTGACTAGAAGACTTGGGGAGACAGGCTTCTGCTCAGTGTTAAGGAAGATTTCATTTTCTTGTCTTTTCAATTTTTACATGATCATATGTAAAATTTTTTATTTAGCTGAGATCTTGCCATGTAGTTGAGTGTCCTTCTGCCTTTGTCAGTTAATGTGAGCATTTTCTTGTATTATTAAATATTTTTGTAAACATTTTTTTTTTTTTGAGTCAGGGTCTCCCTCTTTTGCCCAGGTTGGAGTGCAGTGGCACTGCAAGTGCAGCTCATTGCAACTTTGACTTCTTGGGCTCAGGCAATCCTCCCACCTCAGCCTCTCCAGTAGCTGGGACTACAGGTGTCCACCACCACACTTGGCTAATTTTTCTGTTTTTTTGTAGAGACAGGGGTCTCGCTTTGTTGCTCAGCTGTTCTTGAACTCCTGACCTTAAGTGATCCTCCTGCCTCAGCTTCCCAAAGTGCTGGAAATATAGGTGTGAGTCACCACACCTCACTGTAAATGTTATTTATTTATTTATTTATTTTTTTGAGTTGGAGTCTCACTCTGTCACCCAGACTATAGTGCAGTGGCCACTCCCGGCCACCGCAGCCTCGACCTGCTGGGCTCCGGCAATCCTTCCGCCTCAGCCTTCCAAGTAGCTGGAACTACAGGTGCGCGCTACCACGCCCGGCTCATTTTGATTTATTGTAGAGATGAGGTCTCGCCAAGTTGCCCAGGTGGGTCTCGAACCCGCGGGCTCAGGCAATCCACTCATCTCAGCCTCCAAAGGCATGGGATTACAGGCTGAGCCACCGAGCCTGGCTGTAAATGTTATTTTTAAGGGCTGCATGATCACTTTGTAATAGAGTTATGGTTTAATTTATCTAATTTTAATGTATTTTGTTGAACATTTGAAGTCCAACAAACCATATGTAGCTGGATATTATAATGTTTCAGTGAACATCTCTTTATTCTTTTTTAACTGCTTCATTGAGATGTAATTCACATACTATACAATTCACCCATTTTAAGCATACAATTCCATGTTTTTTTGGTATATTACATTATTAATTTTTAAAAATTATGGTAAAATATGTACAAATTTGCCATTGTAACTATTAAAATTTTTTAAAGTGTGGTAAAATATGCATAATGTAAAGCTTATCATTTTACCCATTTTTTAGTGTACAGTGGAATGGTATGAGGTCTATTCACATTGAGGTGCAACCATCACAACCATCTCTCTCCAGAACTCCAGAACAACAATAACTCTCTATTTCCCCCACCCCACTCCATAACTACCATTCGACTTCCTGTATCTATGAGTTTGATTATTCTAGATATCTCTTAGAAGTGGAATCATATAGTATTTGTCTCTTGGAGACTGACTTCCTTCACACAGTGTCATCAAGTTTCATCCATATTGTAGCATATGTAGGATGTGTCAGAATTTCCTTCTTTTTTAAGGCTGAATAATATTCCATTGTTTTTATATACCACTTTTTACATCTGTCCATTTGTCAATGGACACTTGGGTCATTTTAACCATTTTTAAATGTGTGATTTAGTGATGTTAGTTACATTCAGTGACTGTCTTTTTATATGGGATTCCACCCGTGATGGGATTTATCAGGGCACAGGTGTGAATGGTTTTAAGACCTTTCATACCTGTAGCAAAATTGCCTCCCAGAAATGCTGTTCCAGTTGCCCTTGGCTTTCAGGTCTGCTCTCTTTTGACTTCTTTCTTGCCCTCATTCTTTTTGTAGAACTTTAGTGAAGCAGTTCCATCAGTTGATAAGAAGGCCAGGCTGTGTGGGACCTGACCCTCCCTCCCCAAATTCAAAACAGTGATGTGGGTTTTCATCCAAAGAAGCAAAATCTGAAATTAAGGTTTGCTTTAGGTCATGGGGTGGGTCTGCCCTAGGGTTGATCCCACTATCACCGCTGATTCCTTGGTGACCCTTGCAAACAGCCAGACCTGGATAGGGAGGAACCCTGAGCTGGGATCACGCTGCTCCATTGTCTAACTTGGGATGCTTCCTGAGACCGTTGATTGTGTGACACTTAGTTCTTTGTCAGCTCCACAGTCCTTGGTAGGGAAAGAACTCACTGTCCCTTGTCTGTCTTGAAGCTTGCTAGTTTATTGCTGTTCTGGACTGCTTGTAACCGAATCTGAAAAGCATTTTGGCCACTCCTCTGTGCATCCTAGCAGTGGGTTAGGTCTGCCAGATAGCATTGTCCAGTTAATTCTGGCTCATGGAGTTCCTGCTTGGCTTAATTGAAGCTCCAAGGAAACAGAATGCTGTGATAGAAAAGGGATTTACAAAGGGGGAGAAGCTTGCATGGCTGCCCTTGCCTGGCAGAAGCTGGGCCAGGGCAGCAGGCCGTTGTTGGATTTGTCAGGACAATCACCTCTCTGTGCATAAGGACTCGCAGTGAGTTTGGATGGTCCTGGCCAGAACTTTGCCTGGGAAGGGACAGATCCATATTTGGAGGGAGAGCAGCATGATGTCACAGTCTTGGGGAGGAATGGCCACTTCTCCAGCATTAACTAGTTGCCCCACACTGCAGAGGGCATTCCGTCTTGTTTCAGTTCTTGCTACAGCTGAGAGCCAGCCGTCAGGAGTTTTAGTCATTGTGGCTTGTGGATTATAGAGGTGGGACTCACACGTGCTCCTTCTGCTCTGTCACCTGTCCTAGCTGTGCTGTTGCCATTCTGACCCTGGTTAGTCACTTAAACTCCTCTAGTCTCTGAATTAGTATCTGTAAATGAGGAAGCCAAACTGTAGTATCTTTAAAATTCCTTTAGTTTTGTGATTGCAAGTAAAATTAAGTCACGATGCTCTGTGTTCCCAGCAGATTATTTGGAAACCCTCCTTGACGGGTGTCCCAAAGCAGTCTTTCTATAAGACCCCAGTTGTGCCTCGCTTCCTTCAGTGATTTCCTTCATTCTGGAGAGCTCATGGTGGGTTAGGGGTGAATTTGGTTCAGCCTGTCAGCTTCACGAGAACCAGGACACTTCTCTCCTAGCTGGTTTGTTGTCTTCCTTCACTGTCCACTGGCCAGTCCATGGGTCAGCCGCCAGGACTGGAACCAGATGTTCTGAGCCTGTGCAGATGTCACTCAGGGCAATATGCTGAAATGCACAGTGTGGGCAGTGGGAGGTCCCTCTGTCAATGTGGGAGGGGGAGAAGGCAGCATGGGGGCATCTGCCAGGGCAGAGGTGATGGCGTCTGAGCAGGTGGTTGGCAGCAGGAGGCCTGGCTGTGCCAGTTGGTGTCTTGCCATCTGGAGCCCAGCCCCCCTGTGGTCAGGAATGCTTGTGCTGAGGCCAGCGCTGAGATGAGCTTGTGTGTATGCATGGCCACCCCCATATCTACACCATAGTGTTGGGGGTCATTAGGTACTTTGGGGCAATCGTTTACCTTTGTTACAGATGACTGTTACTAGCAGCCTCCTTGCCTCCTGCAGGCCTCACCTGGGATCAGAAGCCAGGGCTCACTTTCTGTGGGGTAGGCTCTATGTCTGGTCCCTGGTGGACTTCCCTAAGCATTCTCAGGGCCAACTGGAGTGGGGGCTTTCTTAGGCCTGAACTGGCCAGCGTGGGTGGGCTGGTTGGTATGGAGGGCACAAGGACAGGAAGGACACTGGTGCTGAATGTCTGTACTCACATGGGTATGGATACCTCAGTGGAAGTTTTATTTGACAAACTTGGCTCTAGGTGCCCTTTGACTCCTGGGGAACCTCAACACCCCCATCCCGAGTCTGCCTCTTTTCCTCTCTGGTGGGCCTACAGGAGAGAGAGGATTCCTCCCTTTACTGGAACTTTGCACTTGGGTTTGGATTTGTGCTTTGTAAGGGGATCCCCTTTGCTTTCCAGGATCCAAGTCCTGCTCCACTCCTGCAGGGACCTGGTGGTTGCTGCTTGCCAAGGTGATACTCAGACAGCCAGCGCTCAGGAAGGGTAAGAAGCTAACATAGCAGAGCCTGGCTTTGAACCAAGGGTGGTTATTTGAGCCTCTGCTCTTCCCTCTGCAGTATTGGGATTGGCCTTTTGTTAAAGGGCCAGATAGGTAACTAATTTCATCTTGTGACTTAGAGGCAAAATCATCTTTGTGGCTGAGAGACTACTATGTTGGTACTTATATAACCATGTAGAATGTAATTATTTAACACTATGAAAACCATTCTTAGATCCTGGGTCACATGAAAACAGGTGGCAGTGGGCTGGATTTGGCCTGAATTTGGCTGCAGTTTGCCACCCTGTGTTCTACAGTGAGCTACCTCCTGATGCCTAGTGGTTATGAAATCGATGACAAAGCCTTGTGTGGGCATCTCACATCTGCGTTCAAGAGCTTGCATGAGCTTCTTCCTGGAACCTGTGAGGCATTTGGGGTCAGTCTGCCTGTCCCCATGAGGATTGTTTCCTCAAGGAAGTTGCCAGAGGTGGAAAAGCTGTGGTGGGAGATGGTCTCCTGGTTTCCACCTTCCTCCTTTCTCCTGTTTCTTGCTGCTTCCCAGGTTGAATATTCATTTTTCTGAAACAAGGTCAGTTGCAAGTTAATCCTTGAAGCCGAGTGATGTGACTGTGACTGTGCTCTCAACTTTCATATTTGTTTGAAATTTTCCATAATAAAAAGTTAATACTATGGTCATTTATTGATCAAAAATACAAAAACTCTACATTGAGATAACAGAGTATTGGACTCCTTAATCTTTCTCAAACCTCAAGATGAATAAACGCTTGTTTCTCTGTTTCCTAGTAGCAGATGTTCCTGAGAAAGCAGTAGCATGCCTGAGCCATTTCATTATCCATCCAACCATCTATCCATTCATCCACCCATCCATCCATCTATCTGTCCATTATTTATCCTTTTGATTAACCACCTATTCATCCACTTCAACCAACCATCTATCCATCATCCATCTATCAAACTAACCATCTATTCATCTATCCATCATCCATCTAATATCTAATCAACTATTCAGTATCCAACCATCCATCATTCACTCATCCATCCAAACATCCATTCATTCACCCAGCATCCATTCATCCATCTATCCCTCCTCTAATCATCAATCTATTCATTTGAAATTTTGTGTAGCACTGGACTCCAAGTGCAATGCTTAAGCCTTGATCTTGTCCTTGACCTTAAGGAACCCACAAACATCTAACTACCTAAACAGACACTGGGATGGAGGTCAACATGAAGCAGACAGAAGGGACTAGCTCTACTGGGATAGCGCAAGGAAGGTATCATGTGAAGGGGGATATCCGTTAGTTGGGTCTTGAATGGACTCTAAAGGAGTATGTTAGGCCATTGTAGGGGAAGGAGAGAGACATCCCAGGAAGAGGCAGGCACAAAGGAATGGAGGAATGTAACTGCCTGGCCTGCTACAGGTTCTGTAGACTTGGGACAGCTGACACATGGTGTTGGGATGAGAGCCTGGCTGGTGAGTAGTTGGGGGTGGTCTGGTGTGCCCCATAGGCCAGAGAAGGCTCTTGTGTGTAGAATGGGGTGATTGTGGAGTATGTGGCTGCCATAGGCCCTACTCAATACCTCTATCCCTCAGTATGCCGTGACACCTCACGGCTCATGGCACTTTCTGGATGGAGCTCTTCCCCTAACTGGGCAGCAAATTGCCTCTTTCTGGCTAAGGTAGGTTTGCCTACCTGTGCCCACCTTTGCCTTGGCTTCTTGGCTCCCAGTCTCCTGTTGCTGAATGCCTATGCAGACAATGTGGTATTTTGTGTCTGTGCAAAGCAGTCACGCTGGGGCTTTGTGTTTGTGAAGCTTCACGCTTCAGTTGGCACCTCAAAAGGCCTGTGTGGAGTGGCTGTCCAGAAACTCTGTTAGGCCCTCTGGCATTCGTGAGAACCCTGGGCCGGAACCCACCAGCTGGCAGTGCAGAAACCATAGCCCTTGCCACTCAAGGGCCTTGTCTTCCCACACCCGTGCGGTGTCTGCATGACGCTAAGGTTCTGGCTGCTGCAGGACAAGGGCCTGGGCTCTCCAGACCCTGAGCATTCATAGTAGACTGTGGGAAAGAGTCATTGGGGTTTTATTGTTTTTTTAATTGTGGTAAACTATACACAAAGTAAAACTTGCCATCTCAATCATTTTAAAGTATGCAGTTCAGTGGCATTAAGTACATTCACATTATTGTGCAGCCATCACCACTGTCTATCTTCAGAAATTTTTCATCTTGCAAAACGGAAACTCTCTACTCATTAAACACTAATTCCCTATTTACCCTCCCCCAGTCCCTGGCAACCACCATTCTACTTTCTGTTTCTATGAATCTGACATCTCTAGGTATCTCATATGAATAGAATCATACAATATCTGTCCTTTTGCGACTCGCTTACTTTACTTGGCAAAGTGTCCTCAAGGGTCATCTGTGTTTTAGCATATATCAGAATTTCCTTTCTTTTCAAGACTAAATAATATTCCATTGTATGTACACTTCACCTTTTGTTTATCCATCTCTGTTGACGTACACTTGGGTTGCCTCTTCCTTTGGCTATAGTGAAAAATGCTGTCATGAACATGGGTCTACAAATTCAGCAGTCTATTTATTATTCATTTATTTATTTGTTTATTTATATTTTTTTGTGGAAACAGGATCACTATGTTGCCCAGGTGTTGGCCTTGAACTCCTGGCCTCAAGCAGCCCTCCTGGCTCAGCTTGCTGAGCAGTGGGGATTACAGGTGCACAACACTGTGCTGGGCTCAATGGTTTGTTTGTGTTTTTGTTTTTGAATCAGGAATTTTGTTGTCCAGGAATGCAGTGGCATTGTCACAGCTCACCATAGCCTTGACTGCCTGAGCTCAGGTGGTCCTTCAGCCTCAGCCTCCCAAGTAGCTGGGACTACAGGGCTATGCTATCACACCTGGCTAATTGTTTTTTTCTTTTGAATCAGGGTCTCACTCTGCCACCCAGGCTGGAGTGTAGTGGCATGATTATTATTACAACTCTTTGCAGCCTGACTTCCTGGGCTCAGGTAATCCTTCTGCCTCAACCTCCTGAGTCGCTGGGACTATAGGTGCCTACCACCACACCTGGCTAATTTTTAAAACATTTTTAAAACAACTCACTGTGTTACCCAGGCTGGTCTCAAACTCCTGGGATCAAGCAGACCTCCTGCCATAGCCTCCCAGAGTGCTGGGATTACAGGCGTGAGCCACCACACCTGGCCTAAAGTTACTCTTTTTGTTATGCTATTCTGTGAGTTATAGCAGAGTTGTGTAACGACCACCATAATCAAGATGCACAACAGGCCCATCACCCCAGAAACTTCTATCACCCCATTCCCTGAATTCTTTTCTCCCACCCACAGCAGCCACTAATGTGCTTTCTCTCCATATAGTTTTGCCTTTTCCCCAGTGTCATATAAATGGAGTCCTACAGTGTATAACTTTTGGGTCTGGCTTCTTTCACTTAGATAAGGCACTTGATGTTCATCCAAGCTGTGTAACCTGATGTGTGTGCTGTGCACATTCCTTTTAATTACTGAGGAGGGGGTTTCATCCCACGGATAGGTCAATGCCGTTCTTGCCCTTTCTGCTCATTTAAAGTTCTCCCATTTAAAGTGTGCCATTCTGTGGTTGTTAGTATGTTCTCAGAGTTGTACAACCGTTACCATTGTCTGATTCTAGAACATTTTCCTCACCCCCAAAGGAACCTCTGTACCCATTAGCAGCTTCTCCCCATTTCCTTCTTCCCCTATCACTAGCCTGCTTTCTGTCTTTGTATATTTGCCTTTTCTGGACATTTGTACAAATGGATTCATACAGTGTGAGGCTTCTGGTGGGCACTGTCCTTTTCTTAGGGGTTCTTGCAGAAGTCCTTTCTTCCAAGCCATACCGTGTTCTCTGGGCAGAGGGTCGAGGAGCTACTCTTGCCCAGTTTGTCCCCAGTCCCTATTTGAGTCTGGGCCCTTCCTCTAGGTTTGAAATGCTTCTCTTCAGGTACCAAGGAACAAAACCCCTCTTTCTTCTGACTCCCCTCCCTGCCAGCAGGACTCCTCTGCTCCATAACCAGGGTCCTGCCTGTCCCACCCTTGGCCTCCCCAAGGTCTTGGATCCCAGAAGCTGCACATGGATGGGAAGCTAGACCCTCCACCCTCTGGAAAGGGCCTGTACTTTTCTGTGTACCTCATTTCCCATTGCTGGATTCCCATTTGTTATCTTTGCTGCTGGAGTGACCAGGCCCTGAGGAAGGGCCTGGAGGGAGGATAGAAGCTGGCAGGGCACATGGTCAGAGTTATCTACAGTCCAGAATCTGAGCTAGGGTAGGATTGGCTATGGTTAGGATTGGCAGATGCTCTGGTTTTGTACAAGAAGAGGACCCCAAAGGGTGAGTTCTGGCCAGAGTTGGGTCCCTTCACTGTCTACTGTCCTTGAGCCTGAAACTGGTGACAGGTGTCCCTGGGAAATGCTGTGCTATTTGGAGTCTATGGGGACACTTCATTGCTCAGGATCCCAGGGCCTTAGCAAGGAGTGTACGGGCTTCTGGGAAGCTTGATGCAGTTGTTGCTGTGAAGTTGAAGAAAACCCACAGAGGGCCTAGAGTAAGCCCCTGCAGGGCTCTGTGGAGTCTGCACTGGCCTCCTCTGTTGCAGGCCTGACAGCCTCTCCAGTGGAAGCATAGCTCTTGTTCTGGGGACGTAGGGGGCTTCCAGGATTTCAGACTTGACTCATGGGTTGTGCTTACCTGTGAGCATGGCTATAACTCCCAACGCACACAGCCTCCAAGGGCTGTCCACTCTAATTCTGATGGAGAGGGTGTGTTGATGACTCTTTTGGTTTGTTTTCTCATTGAAGAGGAAAATGGATGCACCTGCTTTTTGGGCAAGAGAGGTGTAGGCTGCACACCCTGTTTTGAATATTACTCAGGCTGAAGTATGCATTATTTGGTCATGAATATTTGGTCTGCAGAGGACTTGGGGATGTCAGGGATGGCCATCTTTATCTAGATTGCTGGGAGTATGCTGACCTCAAAATGGAGGACTGGCAGCCCAAATTCTCTCTAATTTGGTAGGCTTTCAGGCTTCCCCATGGAGCATTGCTTCTGCAGAGGTGCCACAGGAACCTCCTTTGTCTAGTTTTGTTCTGACCCTGGCTCATCTACCTGTCTCCCTGCTTGTCTGGGTCTGGGTGTAGCCCTCCTGGAGAGGATGCAGCTGACCCCTACAGCCTGCTGAGTGTCCTGCACTTCTCTGCAGACACTCATGGCCCTGGGTTTGGCCACCCTCGGTGGTTACATTCAGGATCTACCTGCTAGGGTAGATGCTGGCCAGGCTGTGGGATGGTGGTGATGCTGACTTTTGTCCCTGAGCCCTGGGGGTCCTGGTGAGGCTTCATGCAGGAGGCAGGGGCTGGGCCAAGAGGTGTGGAGGACTCAAACTCCTGAGGGATGCAGAGCCGGTCCCGGCCTGTGCACTGCATATTTCATTCACTTTGAGACTTCCCCAGGGCAAGGCACATGGTTAGTGGATGTGCCACCAAGAAGGAATGCAGCACTCCCAGTTATCATTGCAAGAGGCAGAGATGTGAGCTCTCACTTTGAATTATTTTGACATTTGGGGAAATGCTTGCTGGAGGATAGATGAAATATGTGGTAAGTTTCCTCATCTGTAAAATAGAAATCTAAGTACTCACTGACACAGGGACTTGCCTTGAAGATTAAATGAGGTGATGTGTGCAAAAAAAGCACTTAGTACGGCTGCTGGCATGCCCTGAGTGCTTAATAACACTTATTCTCATTTTATTGTTATTGTAGTTGTTGTTATGACAGATAGCAGGAGAGGATGTTGCCTGCTTCATCAGCTAGCTGGATGTTTGGGTGGGTTTTTTTTAAAGGGCCAAAGTAGAAGCTGAGAAGCTACCTTTTTCCATCAGTGTATCTATAGCGAAGCAGTAATTTTTTTCAAATGGCTTCATTTTGTTTTGAGGATAGAACCCTTCTTTTCCAGCAATATTTCAGTTGACACCCTAGCATATGAAAATGATAAAAGAGGAACCACCGGCAACTATGCTTTGCCCAGCTCAATCTCCCATCCCACCCTGTCCTGGCTCTTAGGACGCAGCTTGGGAGCTGTTGCTGTGTTCCTGGCATGGCATCCTCTTTCAACCCCCTGTGGCCGGGAGGAATCTTGTCTTTCTGGCTGTCTCTGCTCAGGCCAATTCTCTCATGTTCTGTGTGTCTACCCAGGGCAGGGACGGGGAGCTATTCTGGGCATCGGTGGCCTGTGTCACCCTGTGTCTTCTTTTAGGCTTAGTGGGCTAGGCAGGGAACCTGGCACGACTTCCTCCTAAAAGCAGAGAAACAGTTCTGGGAGCAACCAGGTGTTCTTGGCAGCCAATGAGGGGTGAGGGGAGAAGACTCAGAACCCCCCTCAGAGCTTGTGTATATGTCATTTAAACCTGCATTTGGAAGGTGTTAAATTAGGTGTGGCTTTGTTGTTACGCTTTCCTTTTAAATGATGATAAGCTATACCTAGTATAGAATTTACCAATTAGCCATTTTTAAATGTACAGTCAGTAGCACTAAGCATATTGACTGACAGTGTTGTGCAGCCGTCACCACTCTCCATCTCCAGGACTTCGTCTTCATAACTGAGGGTGTATCCTCATTTATCGTTAGTAAATAATAACTTTCCATTGTTCCCTCCCCAGCCATTGGCAACCCCCTTCCTATTTTCTATCTGTGAATTTGAGTACTCTAGGAACCTCACATAAATGGAATCTTACAGTATTTGGCCTTTTGTGTCTGGCTTATTTGACTTAGTGTAATGTCCTCAAGTTTCATTCACACTGTAGCATATGTTAGAATTTCCTTCCTTTATAAGGCTGAATAATATTCCATTGCTTTTATATGCCATATCTTGTTTATCCATCCATTGGTAAATGGACACTTGTTTGAATTCTACCTTTTGGCTATTGTGAAACATGCTGCTGTAAACACAGATGTATGTGCTTTTTATCTTGACCCCTTGCAAGCAGGTTGCTATAGTACTAGTGCTCCAGGCACCACTCAGCCATCTGGCACATGATGGGAAAGGGGAACAGTTCTCTTGTATTAACTGCTATGAGCACAGCTTTCTGGAATGTGCAGGTCACTGATAAAGAGGGAGGGAGTTCTTTGAAAGGAGGGTTTCTGGCTTCAAGCCCCATCCCTGTTTCCTACTACCTTCTCTGCCAGGGAAACTTGAACCAGTCATTCCTAGGAAGTGGGACGCCTCAGGTGTGGTTCAGGGAAGAGAAGGCAGCTATTTCTGTGTGATTCCTTCTGCTGATGGGGGCAGCACAAACTGGGGGTCTGGCTGTCCTTGGACAAGTCAGTGGTGAAACCAGAGTGAGTAGGGGGAGGATGGGGACCCCCGCTTGGTTATAATACTTGGTCTCCCAAGTGGCAAAGTCGGGGGTCTTCTTCCATATAGCAGTGTATAATATTGGATCCAGTCCTGGGGTAAGACTGTGATTCTGCACTGACACTCAACAGTTGAGAAAATTGGGGTTGGAGGGATATGGGACCAGTTATTCAAGGAGTTAGATGGTGACTGGAAGTTCAGAAATTTCACCTTTCCTGTAAACCCAGATCATTTTCTAGAATTACCACATTCCCTTTAATTTTGCCATGTTTAAGGAATCTAGCTGAGCTGGTAATTCCGAAGTCTAACTGAGAAATGTCTTCCATGTAATCTTCTCTTTCCCTTAAGTGTTCAGGAGGAACCTGTGGGTGTGTTTTATGAATCGAGGTTCCGAGTTCTTTCCTCTAGGGTTGGGCCTGAGTGTCTCTGATAAACACTGGTGACACCAGCATCGATTGTGTGGCCTGCTTCAGAATATGGATACCTATGTTGCTGCAAAACCCAGTTTACTCACAGCCCCCTTTTAAAATCATGCCACAAGGCTGTTTTTCACTTTGAATTTGGTGTCTACATTGTTCGAGAGTCATTACCATGTTTATAACCTCAGACTCAATAATCCCACCCTAGGATATTTTCCTAAGGAAATCTGACCTTTTCTCCCCCTCTTCCCTTTTGGTACTATTACATGGAACTATTCATAACAGTGGAAAACTGGAAACAGACTGAACATCCTGCAATACAAAAGGGGTTCCATTAGCTTGGTAGACTATGCTGTCATCGTCAAACAGTAAGGATGAAAAAGAAGGAGCAATGTGGGACATTGTCATAAGTGGAAAAAATGAGATACCCAAAGTGGGATTTGTATCAATATCTCTTGCTGTGTAACAAACCATCTCCAAACTTAGTGGCTTAAAACAATGAAGTTTCATCTCTTGTGACCCTGTGGGTTGATGGGAAGTTCTTCTGCTACTGTCATGCAGGCTTGCTTGTGTGATTGCATTCAACTGTGGGTCAGCTGATGCTGGTGTCTGAGGTAGCCTAACCCACGTGGCTGTGGACTTGGTGAGGACACCAGAAGGCTAGGACCTCTCTTTCCTTGTAATCCATCCTCGTTTCACAGTGCAACCTGAGCTTCTTCACACTGAGACTGTGCTCCAGAAGCCAAGGTAGATGCTGCAAGGCCCCTTGAGGTCTGGACAGTGGAACTCATACACTGTCACTTCTACCATATTCTGTTAGTCACAACAGGTCCTAAGCCTGACCCAGATCTAAGAGGCAGAGAGCTGGACTCCTCTTCTTGATGGGAAGAGCAGTAATGTCACATGGACATGGGGCTCAGACACAAGCAGGCATGATTCCTGGGGGCCCTGGAATGCCCCCACCATGGAGTTTTAGCCACCCAGTCATAAGACAAGAACTGGAAGGAATGGTGGGAAAAGGAACCTACACTATTGGTCAAGGAGGTGAGGTGGTGGATGATTTCTTTAGGTTTTTGCTATTGCCGTGTTATGTAGTAGGTTTAAGATAAAAATTCTTGACATGCTATTCATTGGACTCCTAATACAAGAAGGTTGGAGTGGCGGGATTCACCGTTAGGGCCCATGAACTCACAGGCTTAACCGGTATAGGACCTCTGCAGCCTGGATATCAGGAGTAAGCCATCCAGAGATAGTGACCAGCACCATGGGACACCTTGAGATTCTAGCACTCTCTGTCACATTGCCTTCCTTGATGGAGCGTCAGCAGGCCTTGGGCACAAAATGAATGGACCCAGGTCATGGGAGCACTGGTTGGCTACCTCTGTAAGGCAGGCATATGGCCCAGCCAGTTTGAGTTGACTGTTCTTTTGTAGGATAAGGGGGCATGGTGGGAACCCTGATGTCCAAGGACAGTGCTGTCTGGTTGATATGAGTTTTGGGAGGGAGTGGGAGTGGGAGGCAATGTGTAATTGTCTATCCCCCAGGCTTTTAAAGGTCATTGCATTCTTTTTTTTTTTCATTCTTAACAAGTGGTTCTTTGTACCTCTCTTACAAGTTTTTTGTAAGCTTGAAATTATTTCAAAATAAAAAAATTAATAAATAAATGCACAGGGAACTGTTCTCTGCCTGCGTTGGCAGTAGTTTGAGACCTGGAAGGAGTCCATTCCCATGAAGGCTAAGGCTCCTGGGTGGAGGGTGGTTGGTAACGGGCCCAAGCTGCAGCCACCTTGCTTGGTCAGGAGAGGTCTCAACACCTAGATTCTGCTGGAGGAAGGGCCAGGGCCCAGGGTCCTGAATCACCTTGGGGAAAAGTCAGGTCCTATGGGGAAGGGATCTGAACCTGTCCTGAGCAAGTGGGTCTGGCTTCAGGGAAACCTCTAGTGTGCACTAGTGCAGTAACCCTCCTCTGGTCAGTAACCTTTCTCTGTTGCATGAACATCCCTACCTTCACCATACTCTTTATCCTAGACTCCTGTGCCTTTAGGATCATGGTGCTGTCCCTTTGGTGTGGGGTCTGTGCTCTGATATGACCCTCAGGTCCGGTCAGTGACCTGGCTCCCACGCTGGTGTGGGCAGTGGAAGCCTTCAGAGCTGGGTGAGCGTCCAGGTCTAGTCCTGCTCCACCCCACTTCCTGGGGGGTGACATGTAAGGATTGTAGGAGGTGACCCAGGACAGCACCTTATGCCCAGGGTGCCCAGAAGCTGACCTCCCTTCCCTGGCCCACTGGGTTTCAACTCTTTTCTTTTTGTTTTTGAGTTGGAATCTCACTCTGTCACCTAGGCTAGAGTGCAGTGGCATGATCTTGGTTCACTGCAGCCTCGACCTCCTGGTCTCAGACAGTCCTTCTGCCTCAGCCTTCTGAGTAGCTGGGACCGCAAGCACACACCACCACGCCTGGCTAATTTTTTTTATTTTTGTAGAGACGAGATCTTGCTTTGTTGTCCAGGCTGGTCTCAAACTCCTGGGCTCAAGCAGTCCTCTTGCCTCAGTGTCCCAAAGTGCTAGCTAGGGTTAACAGGCGTGAGCCATCACACACGGCTCTCATCTTGGTTGCTGCAGAACTCTTATTCATGGGGACTCCCACTGTATAAGGCAGATAAAGCTGGTAGAAGCTCTTCCCTCCCCACTGGGTTGTCCCCACTCAGCCTTGGCACTGGGGCCACTACGGGGTGGAGAGCTAGGAAGCCACCCCCTCAGTCCTTGCTGGTCTCTGGGCTGACAGTGAGGAGGGGTCTGGTTTGCCCAGTGGCATGGCACATGGGTGGGCTGGTGATTGCTCCGTGGCCCTACCATGACTGGGGCTGAGCTGTACAGTGTGCTGATCTCTAATCACAAGTGTCTGGACAGGCTGGTGAAGCTTGTCCTTGTCATGAGGACCCTTGCTCCTCACCCAGGGAAGCCTGGCCTGCCTGTACTTCCTGCTGGGATGGGATAGGAGAGGTGGGGGAGGGCATAAAAGATTGTTTTATTTATCCTGGAATGAGCCAGTTGGAGGGTGAGTGGCTGTCAGCAACCAGGATGAATAGCCTGTTGACTTGTTTCATTAAGAGGCCCCTTGCCGTGGGAGAGGTCTCACCCAGCCCTGCACAGGGAGGAAGTGGTGTTTACAGAGCCGCCAGCTGGTGTGGGATGAGGAGGTGGCTGATCCCTCATCATGGAGCTGGGAGGGTCTGCAGCATGCCAGCCCATTCCTGCCATGCCACTACCCTAATGGCTATGACGGCGGATAGATGGACTGAAGGCCGGTCAGCCAGGCAGTGAAAACAGGAAACCTAATCTTTTAAAAATAATCCAGGGGGAGGGGAGAAAGTGAAGCAACAAAGCCCGTAAGCCAACAGATGGCTCTTGAGGGGTGTGTCTTCCAGCAGGGCCAGTGCTTCTCGAGGCTGAACATTCCAGTGAATCAGTGAAAAGCTAAGGGTATCCACCGAAGATGCTCACGTGGGCAGTGGGTGTTTTCAGGGTCTGTCCCTAATGTAAGTTGTTTTTTTCTTTCTTGAGTCAGAGTCTCACTCTGTTGCCCAGACTGGAGTGCGTGGTGCAATCACAGCTCTCTGCAGCCTTGACCTCCTGGGCTCTGGTGATCCTTCTGCCTCGCCTCCTGAGTAGCTGGGTCTACAGGCATGCGCCACCATGCCTTGCTAATTTTTTTTTTTTTGTAGAGATGAGATCTCTCTATGTTGCTAGCCTGGTCTCAAACTCTTGGGCTCAAGCGATCCTCTCCCCTCAGCCTCCCAGAGTTTGGGGATTATAGGCATGAGCCACCGTGCCCAGCCTAGACTATATTGTCCCTCACAACCTGAGCCTCTCTCTACCAGGACTCCAAAATCATCCCCATGTGAAGCCTGGCAGGCCAATGTGACCCCCTCCCAGTGACTGTAACCCTGGCCTCTGCCTGCGAGCCCTGTCCAGGTCAGCCATTGCATGTGCCAGATTCATTCTCAGGGTCCTGATCACTGTTCTCTTCTCAGAAACCCCTGAGCTGTACTTGGGCTGGGGCTGGGGCTCAAGGGCACACATCTCAGGCGAGCATGTATACAAGACTGTCCACACGCATGGGCACTGCCCTGTGGCAAGAAAACTCCCTCCTCCCTGCTAGTTCTGAGATCTTTCCTCTGAGTACTTCCTGTACCTCATCTCTTGGCCTAAAATGCCCCCTACTGTGTCTCCACCTGCCCAACTCTGTCTGTCCTGTGTCCAGTTCAAACACTACTTTCTACAAACATCCCCATTGTCCCACCCCTTATCATTTTCTTTCCTCAACCTGCCTGTAATCTCTTTCCCCCCTCTGACCTCTCTCAGTCCCTCATCCATGCTTCCTTCTTGCACCGTGCAGGTTCCTTCTGGTACTTGTGCGTGTACCACCTCCAAACTTATAGCTCCTGGAACATAGACCTGCCCTGTTATCACCGCCTCTTGCTTAAAGGATGCAACCCCCGGGGCTGGCTGCTGACACATATGGCACACAGAGGGGAGGAGCTCTTCTGCCACCTGCTCTTTGAGTTTACCTGTGCACAAGGCTTCCTTGAGAGCTCTGGGCCCAGCAGGGCATGCAAGCTACCGCCACTTTCCTAGGTGATTGAACCACTTTACCGCTTGCATGGGGGCTGGAGGGATGTACCTTCCTCTGTTGGATGCACTTCTGGAAGGAGAAGGGTTATGCTGAAGTTTCGCCTGCAGTCCATGGGATTGTGTCTGTGCTGTAGTGATAGCCATGTGTTAGGTTCTGGTGTTGGGCGGGGGGTGGGAAAGGTGACCGGAATGACCTCCATGTCTGCTGCCTCTGGCTGCCACTTTGCCTGGTTCATTTGACTCAGTGGCTCTGGTTATCTTGGTGGTAGCATTGGCTTCCAGGCCAAGTTCAGGTGTGAAGTGCTGAATACATGGGGATCCCTGAGCCTAGCCCCACCCGGGCTTGGTCTGTTGGGGGAGCTGGAAACAGGACTTCTGAGGCCTTGAGGCTGCCCAGATAGTGCTGTTCCTTCACCCACTTGGAAGCTCAGCTCACCTCCTTTTACTGTATACCTGGTGTTTTGCCCAGACTCTTTGCAGCAAGCTTCTGGTATATAATGAAAATCAACTGTGGGTGTTGATGTCCAAGGTACTGGGTCTAAGATCCCAGCTAGGTTATGACCCTCTGGACCTCTGTGTTTCCATCTGCGAGACGGAGGTTGTAACCTCCACCTTCAGAGCTTCCTGGAATTGTTGGAGCATCAGAGTGCAGCCAGCTTGCACTGTGGGCTTCCAGGGAGATTAGTTTCAGTCTGTGGTTCTGTACCTTTTGGATAAGGAGCTATATTTGCTTTCTCTTTATCATCAGACAGTAGGGACCCACATGGGAATCTTTCTCATGTGGTAGCCTCTTGATGACTTTGAAGTCTATCTGTTAGAACCGCCCATTGATGGTAGGGCAGGATCTGCAGAAGTGATGACTTCTTTGGTTTGAGGTTCTCACTCTAGTAGACTCAAGGTACCTTATAATTACCTCCTGGTTCCAGCCTCCTTGACAGAGAACCACAGTTGCTTCAGGCATAATACTTCATTCTTCCCAGTGCATGAGTAATTCCTATCCACGATTAGCTCCCTCTTTTACAAATTGGAGGACAGCGATACAGATGGAAGATGACCTGCTCATGCCCCAGATTAAGACTTCAGGCTTCTGAGGCTCACCTTTGAGATTGAGCCTCCCTAGGGAGAGTGGAGATGCCTTTACTTCACAGGAGAACTATGGGGGATTGTGTCCTACTGCCCCAGAAGGTTCTCTGCACCACCCAGTCTGCTGCTTCTCTCTCTCCCGCCTTCACCTCATTCCCCTTCAGTAATGGCACAAATCATGGTTCTCTTGTCTCCCCTGGACCAGGGTAAGTGGAAGATGTCTTCAGAGAAGGGGTCCCACATGATAGGTTCAGAGCAAGGGGCTGGAGGATTTTGTAGGGTCTCAGGGGAACAGGGAGCCCCTTTCCAGCATCTCTATACTGAAAGCAGAGACCAGATGAAGATGCCTACGTTACTCAGTGCTTCTTAAGGAAAGCTGGCTCTGATTGGGTCTTGTGGGGGAGGGAAGCTCCTTATTTCTCAGGACTTGGATCAGATCCTCAGTTGGTGGCCAAAGTAATTTTTCTTTTTCCGTTTGGGTTCACTGGAGTCTGGAGTTGGGTTCAGGGGAATGAGGTTGGCCTTGCTATGAAAAGTGATAGTCCTCCACCTGCTACCTTACCTGTCACTACCTCTTAGACTCTCACTGGGGCAAGTTCCCTGAGGCCTGCGGTTACTGTGTACTTTGTTCACTTCTGCACCCCCAGTACCTAGAACAACCCCAGGCACATAGTAGGTGCTCAATTAATGTTTGCAGAATGAAACCTCCCCGGCACATCCTGGGCCCCTTGCTAGGCACAGTAAGGCATAGAAGGAATTCTGATATGGGCAGAATGGGAAGATGGAACATAAGTATGTAACAATTAAAATGAGAAGTGATAGTTCATAATATATTGATGGGAAACGTTGATATACTTGATAAAATTTCCTAAATGCTAAGTGCTGTGAAAGTTAGCATGGGAAATTGTATCAGAGTGGGGGGGCAGAGGAGTGTAGATTTTGTGGAGAAAGATAAGGGAGGGTGGGATTTGGTGAAGGGCAGGAGGCATAAGAAGATGTGGTCTGGAAGGGAGGCAGGAGGCCCAGTGGGTTTGGAGGCCATGACCTGCAGTGTGCCTATGAACAGACCAGAAAGGCAGCAGCCAGGTTGTCCAGGCCTGCGACGCTGGGTTCAAGAGCCCGAGCTTTCCTTCGTGCCATCAGGACATTTAGGTGATTACCTGAATGGAATTTCTGTCTCTACCTCTGGTCTGCCGGGTCCTCTGGGTGGCATCCCTCTCCTGCTTCTGATAGGGAATAATAAGATATCTTAGTCTGTTCGGGTTGCTGTGACAAAATACCATAGACTATTGGTATTTTAAGACCATTGTCAATAAACAACAGGTTTTGGGTTTTTTTTAATTGGCCAGGCTTGGTGGCTCAGCCTGTAATCCCAGCACTTTGGGAGGCCAAGGCAAGTGGATAGCCTGAGCCTGCAGGTTAGAGTCCAGCTGGGCAACTCGGCGAAACCTCGTCTCTACAGTAAATCAAAAAATTAGCTGGGGATGGTAGCGTGCGCCTGTAGTTCTGGCTACTTGGAAGGCTGAGGCAGAAGGACTACCGGAGCCTGGGCGACAGAATGAGACTCCAACTCAGAAAAACAAACAAATTTATTGCTCACAGTTCTGGAGGCCAGGAAGTCTAAGATCAAGGTGCTGGCAGGTTCAGGTCTGGTGTGGGCTCTCCGCTTCATGGGAAGATGGCGCCTTCTTACAGTGTCCTCACTTTGCAGAAGAGGGAAAGGTGCTCCCTTGGGCCTCTAATAAGGGCACTAATCCATTCATGGTGGCTCAGCCCTCGTGACCTAATCACCTCCCAGTGGCCCCACCTCTTAGTGCTGTTGCATTGGGGATTGGGTTTCAACATATGAATTTGGGAGGAGGACACAACCTTCAGTCCATAGCACAAGGCGTGGCATCTCAGAGTGGACGAAGGATGACCACTTGGCACTGTGACAAGGGCTTGACCACCGGAGTCGGTGTGAGCATGCATGAGCACTTGTGTGTGTGCATGCATGTCTCTGAGTGTACATGTATGTCTCTGAGTGTACATGTGTGTATGTGAGTGCATGTGCCTGCATGTGTGCCCATTGGGGAAACGGGAGCAGGAACGTTGAGGCTGGGCTGTCTGCATGTTCCTTAGCATCTCTTAGATGAGGGTGCCGATTCCCTCCTCAGGTGCCTCTGAAAAGATGGAATGAGCATATGCAAAGCCCTATTTGTGCAGTCATTCGCTCCACCCCACTCCTCTTCCCTCCCCTTCTAGCATTGAACCTCATACCTCCCACCTGACCCTGTTCTGACTGACCAGGCCCTAGGCTAGCAGGAGGACTCAAAAGAAGGTTTGGGGAAGGATACAGAGGCCAAGAGGGCCTGCAACGCACTCAACTCCAGCTGGTTAGGGGCCAGGAGGGTGCCCCACCCTACCAATGCACAGTGAGATTTCAGGTTTTGTTTCTAGGTCCCAGTTGCCATATGGTTTTCACCCACGCTCCCCTCCCAAGGTAGACTGCCAGGGACTCTGATCCCCTTCCTTGTAGCAGGCGTGCTTTGCTGACTTTTCCTTCCCACTCCCCATAAGGGAATCCTGGCCGAGACCATGCCTTCCCAGTGGAGCCACCACTTCCTGCCTTTCCCACGGGCACAGGCCCTGGTGTCTGGGACCCCACTTGCTACACACAGGGATAGACAGGAGTGCCCTTATCTCTGCCGCCAGCCTGGAGAGCCAATTTATCTCTCCTTTCCACATGGTCTAAAGGAAGCCAGTGCTGAAACGGCAGTTGCAGGGACCGACTCCACAACAGGAAGACAGGCTCAGGCACAGGTCCCTCAGCACTGCCTGCTGCTGCCTCACAACAGTCTCTCCTGCCATCCCGGGGTCCCCAGGGCTCTCCTGTCTTGGACTGGTTTTTCAGACTTGCGTTTATACTGTTGACATGCTAACTGTGTGTGTGTGTGTGTGTGTGTGTGTGTTGTGTGTGTTGGAGTCTCACTCTGTCACCCAGGCTGGAGTGCTCATGGCCACTGCAGCCTTGGTCTGCTGGGCTTAGGTGATCCTTCTGCCCCAGCCTTCCAAGTAGATGGAACTATAGGTGCGTGCCACCATGCATTGCTAATTTTTTTATTTATTGTAGAGATGAGGTCTTGTCAAGTTGCCCAGGTTGGTCTCAAATCCCTGGGCTCAGGAAATCCCCTTGCCTCTGTCTCCCAAAGTGCTGGGATTATGGGTATGAGCCACTGTGCCTGGCAATGTGCTAACTATTCTTAGAGACCTTTGTAGACGTGCAAGGAGGACCTGCCTGCGGGCAGTGAGGTCCAGGTGGAGGGGGCTGCTGCTCTCTAACTGGCAGTGCTGGACAGTGCCTCAAAGTGGACGGCATTTCTTCTAAAACTCGATTCTTGCTTGTGTCTCTAGGAGGGTCATACTGCTTCTCGCTCAGAGCCACCTTGAAAGTTAGGTGAGCCACATTCTCCTGGGGGAAGGACACACGGCTTGAAGGAGAGCCCACTCCTCACCTGATAGCTGTGATGATGCCCAGTCTGCCTGGAGTCCCTTCTGGATGCCCAGAGCTTATTGGGGCTGGAGCTGTGTGTTCTCATAAGTGTCTCTGGTTCTGAGGGGTGGTGGACCAAGCTGCTGCAGAAAAGGTGTGCTTGAACAGGAAGTGGCCAAGCCTGCCTGGAGCGGGACTGAAATGAGTTCATCTCTGAGACTTGTGCATTCCATTTAATGAAAGAAGCAGTCTAGTGTTTGAGGCAGGAGAACCTGAATTCGCTTGACTGGTCTGTGGTGCTTTTTCTATGCCTTGGTTCTCCTCTTCCACTTAAATACAGAAGAGGCTGGGTATAGTAGCTTATACTTGTAATCCCAGCTTCTCAGGAGGCTGAAGGAGGAGGATCATGAGGCCAGTAGTTCAAGACCAACCTAGACAGCTTAATGAGATTTTGTCTCTAAAATTTTAAAAAAATTAACCAGGCATTGTGGGACATACTTATAGTCCCAACTCTTCAGGTGAGAGGATCGCTTGAGTCCAGGAGTTGGAGACCAGCCTGGGCAACATAGTGAGACCCCGACTAAACATTTAAAAAAATTAACCAGTCATCATGGCATATATACCTGAGTAGTCTCAGCTACCCAGGAGACTGAGTCAGGAGGATTGCTTGAACCCAGAAGTTCAAGGCTGCTGTGAGCTATTATCACACCATTCCATCCTGGGTGACAGAGCAAGGCCTTTTCTCTTAAGAAATAATGAATAAATTAATAAATAAATTCAGAGGAGGACACTCGACCCTAAGAAGCCTAGACCAAAGACACCATCCAAGCCCAGAGTAGCATGTGCTGTGATTATTTTGACTTCTCTCTGTCCATCTTTGGGTTTACTCACTGGGTGAATTCCACTCTGCTTTTCAGACCCAGCTGAAGGCAGGCTGAAGGTGGAGGGCATGAGCTTTGGCAAAGCCAAGCTTGCCAACTGGAGACTGGATTGTGGACCCATCTTCAGGTTCGCCTGAGGACCAGGAGGATGTGACCTGAGCTTCCTCTTTCCCAGTCTGCACTGGCAGCACTGCATTCAGAACTTTGGTTCTGGGGAAATCCCTGTGGATTGGGAGGTGGCTGGGATGACACAGAGCTTATTTCTTAACATTTACCTCTAGTTTGTATCCCACTGACACTGTGGTTTGTTTCCAATGTGCTTCAGCCAATAGAGTGAAGGGATATTAGTTTGTTTTGCATTGCTATGAAGAAATACCTGAGGTTGGGTAATTGATAAAGGAAAGAGCTCAAGGCTCTGCATGGCACTGGCATCTGCAGGGCTTCTAGTGAGGCCTTAGGAAGCTTACAATCATGGCAGAAGGCAGAGAGGTAGCAGGTGTGTCATACATCGAGAGTAGAAGCAAGAGGAAGAGAAGGTGGTGCCAGGTTCTTTTAAACAGTTAGTTTTTGGGCAACCCCTTCAGGTCCCCTCCTGCTGTAGGAGCTTTTCTATCCTCTCAATAAATCCTGCAAAAAAAAAAAAAATTCTTGAATAGACTAACAGGGTGAGAATGACACCAAGCCATTTGTGAGAGATCCACCCCCATGACCTAATCACCTCCAACATTGGGGATCATATTTCAACATAAGATTCAGAGGGGACAGCAATCCATACTACATCAGGATGGAATCAGAGCTAAGGAGTCCATGGTAAAGGATTGCAGGACCTTGAGGTTGTTCGGCATCTCTCCCAGTTCTTCGGCCGATGGAAGACAATCATCCAAGATTCCTCCCTCTTATGGCCTTTGCTATCAGCGAGCCTGAGGGCCAAGTCCAGTGTTATTTGATATGGTCCAGGCATTCCAGGGTCCTGAAACATGCTCTGAGCCTTTATTTTTGTTTTCTCCCCAGTGGACTTATTTTTACACTGTTTAACTTCTTAAGGCTGCCTCAGATCCTTGTGGAAATAGGTGAGTAAAAACCTCCACAAACAAACTCCCTGCTGGGCCTGGTGAACTCCTGTGCCCACATCCTGCTCTCCTCCTTCCTTGGGGCCTGCTGGAGGCTGGGTCCCTCCTCAGGGTGGTGCAGGGTGGGGTGGGGCGTTGCCTGAGAAACGGTACAAAATCCTTTCCTGGCACTCCATAAGTGATTCATTTCCTTCATGTGTCCTGTGCGTTTTCCAGCAGAATCTCTGTTATGTATGAATCAAGATCCTGGTTGACATTTTCTGCCATGGCCGATGTGAGCTTTCTCTTCAGAAACAACCCTTCCCATACATATTGACACTTAGTGTGTATGTGCATGTACATGTGCATGTGAGTGTTTGTACATTGTGTGTGTGTGTGTGTGTGTGTGTGTGTGTGTGTGTGTGTGTGTGTGTATGTGTCAGCTGCCACACATTAAGGGCGCTAAGGACATTCATCTGTGCTGATGGCTTCTTGGCAGTATTTTAAATGCCTGGGCAGAGAGGAAGAAAGAGGTTCCCAAGCTGCTTGACAGATTTCTAAGTGTATAGTGACTGCAGGAATTGACCAAATTCAGAAAATGAAGAATGGATGATGATTGAGGCCCCTCCTTGTCATTTAGGCAAGGGGTTGGCAAACTACAGCTCATTCCTGCCCATGGCATGTTTTCATAAATAAAATTTTATTGGAATGCAGTCTACACATTCGTTTGTGTATAATGTACAGCTGCTTTAACACAGTAATGGCAAGGATAGGTAGTTGAGACAGATACACCATGTGGTTTGCAAAGTAGAGAGACCCTGGAATAGCAATCATATGTAGAGTCATATGTAGAGTAAGCTGTTTTATCTTTTCACCTAGATTCTTTGAGAGCACAGGTCCTCTCAATTGCATCTGAGAGGGGCCAGAAGTACTGTAATTTAGATTTGGGGAGAAACTGAAGTTAGACTTGTGTCGTTTGGAGACCAGGCCCAGGAGTGAGTGTTTGCCAGTGGTGAGCTAGAAGTTTCCGGGACAGGAGCTTTTTTATTTTTTATTTATTATTATTATTATTATCAGAGTCTCACTCTGTCACCTGGGCTGGAATGAAGCAGCATGCTCACGGCTACCGCAGCCTCAACTTGCTGGGCTCTGGTGATCTTTCTGCCTCAGACTTCCAAGTAGCTGGAACTACAGGCACATAGTACCACACCCAGCTAATTTTTTGATTTATTGTAGAGATGAGATTTCACCAAGTTGTGCAGGCTGGTCTCAAATTCCTGTGTTTAAGCGATCTTCTCACCTCTGCCTCCAAAGTGCTGGGATTCCCAGCCATGAGCCACATGCTCAGCTGACAGCTTTTTAAATAGGCAAGCTGCCTACCGTGAACACAGCTCACCTTGAGCCTTTGAAAGACTCCCTTCTAAACCAAAAACCATGCAAATACTGAGCTGCCCAAACAAGCTGAATGATTGAAAGGGAAGAAAATAGGGCCTTTCAGAAAGCATTTGAGGAAATGGATTTTTAAAGCCTGGAGAAGCAGGCTGACAACTGCCACTTGCTATTGCTGATCACCAATAGTGACCACCTCTTTCTGCACCTACTATGTGCCTGGTACTGCAGTGGGCATTTTGTCATTGTGTTCATTCTCAAAACAGCCTTGTCAAGTAGCTCCCAGTATCCCCAGTTACCAGCAGAGGCTCCAAGGGTGTTTGGCTCGTGCATGAATCAAGTGGCCCTGAATTGGGGAAGGAGCTGGGAGCATGCTGCTATGTGGTCCAGCTCTGTGCACAGAGAATGGGGACGTTAGCCAGAATTGCAGCCGTCCTGTGGGACATAAGGAAGAGCATCCTGACTGTAAGTATAGTTAAACATGGGATTAGCTGTCAAGGGAGTGTGAGTGCCATCTGGGGAGAGCCTTGGAAAGGATAAACCATTTTCAAGTCTATCTTCAGCTGCATGGTGACAGGGCACTGGCCTCAATAGCCTCTGGAAGATGACCTTTTGACTTTTCTGGTTCAGCCGTTCTCCCCTCTGTCACAGCAGGCCCTTTGCTGATTCAGATCACGATAGAGCTGAGCCCTTTTAGGACATCTAAGGCCCTGAGTAATTGGTGATTTGGTTTCCAAAGTGGTTCTTGCACCTAAGAAATTTTCTAGAATGCTGGACCATCTCATGAGGTCCTTGTGCCTGTTAATCACAGTTGTCTGCCTCAGGTTACCGTCAGCCCCAAGGCTCTGGGTCAGGGTGGAGGGTCACCAGTAGGTTTCATGTAAGTTGCCAAATTTCTGTGCATAGTGCTGTTTGCAATATTTCCTAAGTATCCTTTTAATATGTGTGTGGTGTCAGTAGTGATATCTACTCTTTCATTCCAGATTTTGGTAATTTGTGTCTTTCTTTATTTTTGTTTGTTAGTCTGGTTAGAAGTTTATTAGTTTTATTGATTTATTTTTCCCCAAATAATCAATTTTTATTTTCAATTTTTATTTTTTTTCTTTTTTTTGAGTTGGAGTCTCACTCTGTCGCCCAGACTGGAGTGCAGTGGCCACTCCCAGCCACCGCAGCCTCGACCTGCTGGGCTCCGGCAATCCTTCCGCCTCAGCCTTCCAAGTAGCTGGAACTACAGGCGCGTGCTACCACGCCCGGCTAATTTTTTGATTTATTGTAGAGATGAGGTCTCACCAAGTTGCCCAGGCGGGTCTCGAACCTGCGGGCTCAGGCAATCCACTCACCTCAGCCTCTCAAGGCGTGGGATTATAGACTGAGCCAACTGAGCCCGGCTTCAATTATTTTTCTTTGGTTTTCTGTTTTCAACTTGGTGGTTTTGTTTATTTTCTTTTGTCAGGTTTATTTTGTTCTTCTTTAAAAAACAAACTTTTTTTTTTTTTTGAGTTGGAGTCTCACTCTGTCGCCCAGACTGGAGTGCAGTGGCCGCTCCCGGT
>NW_007031221.1:82956-93137 GCF_000164805.1 Carlito syrichta | reverse complement strand
GCCAAGTTGCCCAGATGGGTCTCGAACCCGCGGGCTCAGGCAATCCACTCACCTCAGCCTCCCAAAGGCGCGGGATTACAGGTTGACACCAAGCCCGGCTAACAAAAAAATTTTTTTTGAGTCAGGGTCACACTTTGTTGCCCAGGTTGGAGTGCAGTGTCACAATCACAGTTCACCATAGCTTTGACATCCTGGGTTTAAGTGATTCTTCTGCCTCAGCCTCCTGAGTAGCTGGGACTACAGGCATGTGCCACCATGCCCAGCTAACTTTTTTTTTATTTTTTATAGAGATGAAGTCTTACTATGTTACCCAGACTGGTTTCAAACTCCAGGGCTCAAGTGATCTTCCTGCCTCAGCCTCCAAAATGCTGGGATTGTAAGCATGAGCCGCTGTGCCTGATCTTTTAGAAAACATTTTCAGATGGAATCTTTAGTTCTTAACTTCAGACCTTTTTTCTTTTCTAACATAAACATTTGGTAGTATAAAATTTATCTGTAAGCACTACTTTAGTGGCATCCTACAAATTTTGATATTACATTTTTATTTTTCATTATTTCAAACCATTTTCTAATTTTTCTTGAGACTTGCTTTTTGATCTGTGGATCATTTAGTGATGTTTAATTGTTTAATTTTCAAATATTTGAAGATTTTTTTCAAGTGTCATTCTGTTATTGATTTTTTAGTCAAAGATATGTGTATTAGTTTCCTATTGCTGCTATAATAAATTACTGCAAACTTAGTGGCTTAAAACAACAAAACTTACTATCTCAAAATTCTGGAGGTCAGAAGTTCAAAATAGGTCTTACAGAGCTAAGTCTTAATTTTCTTTCATCTGAGATGGTCTTTATTTTGCCTTCATTCATGAAGGATATTTCAATGAATATAACATTCTAGGCTGACAGATCTTTACTCTTAGCACTTTAAAATGTTTCATCCACTCAGCCTGTAATCCCAGCACTTTGGGAGGCCAAGGTGGGTGGATTGCCTGAGCCCACAGGTTCGAGACCTACCTGAGCAAGTTTGCGAGACCTCATCTCTACAAAAATCAAAAATTAGGCATGGTAGCATGCACCTATAATTTCAGCTGCTTGGGAGGCTAAGGCGGAAAGATTGCCGGAGCCCAGCAGGTCGAGGCTGTGGTGGCCATGAGCGTGCCACTGCACTACAGTCTAGGTGACACAGTGAGACTCCAACTCAAAAAATTAAAAATTAAAAAAAATTCAATGTTTCATGCTCTTCCAACATCCATATTTTCTGATGAGAAATCAACAATCATTTGAATACTATTCTCCTGTGCGTAATATGTTGTTTTTCTCTGACTGCTGTCAAGACTTTTTTCTGTATCTTTGTTGTTCAGTAGTTTGATTGTGATATTTCTGATTGTGGTTTTCTTTGCTTATCCAGTTTAGGGTTCACAGCATTTCTTGGCTCTGTATGTGTATGTTATTCCCTCAGTTTGGGAAATATTCAGCAATTATAGTTTCAGATATTTTTTTCTGCTTCAATTTCTTTCTCCTTTCTCCTTTCTTTTGGTTTTTTGTTTGTTTGTTTTGTTTTTGTTTTTGTTTTGGTGAGTTGGAGTCTCACTCCATTGCCCAGGCTGGAGTGCAATGCAGTGGCACGCTCACGGCCACCCCAACATTGACCTGCTGGGCTCCGGCAATCTTTCCGCCTCAGCCTTCCAAGTAGCTGGAACTACAGGTCTGCACTATCATGTCTGGCTATTTTTTTATTTATTGTAGAGATGAGGTCTTTCCAAGTTGCCCAGGCTGTTGTCAAACCCGTGGGCTCAGGCAATCCCCTCACCTCGGCCTCCCAAAGTGCTAGGATTACAAGCTTGAGCCACCCCACCCGACCTCTTTCTCCTTTCTTTATGAGACTCCTGTGATATGAAGTTAGAACTTTTGATGTTGTTCTCCAGATCCTTGAGTTTCTGTTCTGTTTTTCTTCACTCTTTTTTCTCTTTTGTTTAGATCAAATAATGTCTGTTGATCTATCTTTAAGTTCACTAACTCCATTGTCATCTCCATTTGAACCCATCCAGGGAATTTTTTCTTTTTTGGTTCTAAACTTTTTCTTTGGTTATTTTTTTAGCTTTTTTTTTTTTTTTAGCTGAGAATTTCTGTTTTTCCATTTGTTTCAAGAGTCTTTGCCCTTACTTCTTAGAGTGTGGTTATAATAGCTGATAATTCAAACATTTGGGTCACCTTGGGGTTGATGTTAGTTGACTGCCTTTTCCCTTGACGGTTGTTTAGGTTGTGTGTTCTTTGTTCCATATTTTTGGATTGTATCCTGGACATTTTGAATATTATGTTATGAGACTCTGGATCCTGTTTAAATGTTCTAGAAATGTTGATTGATTTGATTAAACAAGAGTCAACCCAGTTAGACTCAGACAACACATCCTGGCTTATTTTCATTGCTCTGTAGTTTTAAATCCACCCTGCTGTTTGAAACCTGGGCAGTGGTCTGTGGTATAAATCAGTTCCCAAAACCTGGGCTGTGCTTATTCCAAGTGATTTCCCACATGTGCGGCTTGGGCATGAGCCCAAGGCATTATTTATAGATTTAAAGGTTCTTTTCTCCATCTCCCGCCTCTCCATGGTTTACCCATACTGTCTGCATCCCCAGGATCCCCCTTCCAGATGTTCTGACTGGAAAGCTGGGGCTCTAGTCTCTCCACACTATTACCAGAGTTCTCTACCTGAGGGTCCACTGCCACTGTGCCAGTGAAGGGGCAGCTCTACTTCTTTGGTAGCACTTGGTTAGTGGAAAGTGGAAAGAGTCCACAGGGCTCCACCCCACAAGAGTTGCTGCTGTGTCCATGGGGAGAGGAGCAGATGCCTCATTTCTGCTGGTGTTCACCTGGGGCAAGGTTGGTAAAGCCAAAAGTGTTTAATCCACAGGATTCTCCCTTCCTGATACTTTGGCTACAGAGAGCAAACTTTTCTGATAGTTGTTGTTTTGGGGTTTTTTTTTTTTTTGGTCTATATACCAGTGGTTTCAGGCTGTCCTAGTGCCCAACTGGGAGGCAAAAACTCAAAATACCAGAAGAGTCACTGTCAGGGTGTTCCTTGAGTCCTAAAGTCCCTGCTTGGTCCACCTCTTGTTCTTATCTGCCTTTTTGAATCCTGAAATAGCTGTTTCATATGTTTTATATAGAATTTTTGGCTGGGGTTAGTAGGAAAGGGTGCAGTA
Organism: Carlito syrichta; assembly: GCF_000164805.1. NCBI lineage: Eukaryota > Metazoa > Chordata > Mammalia > Primates > Tarsiidae > Carlito > Carlito syrichta. The sequence goes on along the minus strand of NW_007031221.1, from coordinate 89,938 downwards.
TGCTTTCTCCGTCTTGCCCAGAATTAAAAGTTTGAACTTCTACCTTTAAATGTCCTTCTGTCTGTGTGTAGAGCTGCTCCCTAGGGTGGACCACTATTCTTAGGCAGCACTCTGAGTGTGGTGGCCTGTGCTGGTTACCTCAGCCCTCTGCAGTAACCTTCCTGTGGCTACTCCTGAGACTCCTAAGGCTGGGCCAGGCTGACACTTGCACTGTGGATTCAGCCCTGCCTGTGGGGTCTTTTTCCAGGCAGAATACCTTTGTCTGCCTCCTGCTGGTTTATTCAACAGTGTTCCGTGGTTTGCCTGTTGTTTGCTCCTCTCCAGACCTTTCTGTCAACTCCTATTGTCTGACTTAATGGCCTTTGCAGCGTAGGCACCAATGTCTGCATGTTCACTAGAGGTCCTGTCCACATTTCTAGGAGGAGAAAGGCTTCCGGCCACAAGAACATATTGAAAACGTCCAGAGGATCCCAAAAATTGCCTTTCCTCTTGCCTGTCCAGCATGCCAGGGCTTCCTTCCCACCAGCCTGTTCCCTAGTGCTACATCCAGCTGTCGTATCCTAGAGTACCCATCCCATGCAGTTGTTTGGGATACATAGTGTTCTTTCAGGGAATGTGCCCCTGGGGACCACAGGTGGCATGGAGGGCACAGCATCCAGAACCATCTGATGGGGATATGTCAGTTATGGTTCCTGTCTGTGTCTTTAGGGCTGTGTTAAGTTATGGTTTCTGTCTATGTCTTTAGGGCTATGTTGGGATTCATAGTAACAGTCCAGCATGTGGTAGGTGCTCAAGAAATGGAAGCTGCCCCTTTTTCCTAATGGGAAAGGAGGAATTTTGTTTTAGAGACAATTCCTCTGCTCTGTTGCTGCATAGCGACAGCTTAGCACCTTTCTTGAACCGGCAGCATGTGCTGGATGGAGCTGTGATGTCGAGAGGCCTGTGCTCTGCCCACGGCTGAAGCCATCCCTCTCCTCCCTCTGCTTGTGCATAGCAGGCGTGGAATCCTGCAGGAATCTGAAGCTCATCCTTCCCTGGATGCTTGGGCACCATCTGGCTTGGCTCTTGGAGCAAGTGGGCCTATGAGTTATGTCCCCACCCATGTCCACACCCCCCCCTTATGCCCTGTTTTCAGAGGGAGAATCTGACTCCTGTTCGGAGCTGCAGGTGGTATGGGTTGAGGAGGGGGTTCCCAGGCAAGTAAGTCTTTAGGATCTTTCTGTTCTCCTTGTGGACTTTTCCCCACTCCCTGGTTTCCCTGGTCCTGCTTTGTGTGCTCCCTTGGGCATCCTCAACCTGTCCCCTGGTAGTGCATCCTTTAGGTCCTGCTCTGCCTTCTCCTCTCCAGCCCCCCAGCCCAGGGGCTTACTCTCAGCGTAGTAATCTAAGCATGATCCCCTAACATAGTGTTGCTGTCTCACCTCCACAACAATTGGAAGCCTGGAGACTCAGTGCTCAACCAAGAACAGGGTCTGTTAGTTTTAAAGTTCCTGGCCCAGCAAAGTGATAGGACCCAGGACCCTAAGTACTCTGGGCAGGCACCATCTTGGACATTGTGCTGTGCCCCCAAGGACTCAGGATGTGTCAGCTGACTGACTGAACCCTCTTTTTATTGACGAGAAGCCCAGGGTCCAGATAAATTAAGTAACATGCCAAGGTCAGCCAACTGGGCAGTGGTGGGGCTGGGTTTGAGCCAAGGTCTGTGCTGTCCAGCTCATGAATTCTGCTGCTTGGGAGTCAGCAACTCGGGCACAGCCTGCACTGGGGTGGGGGTTCTGAGAGCCAAGGGCCTGCCGGAGGGGGTGCCTGATCTCCTGGAGTGTCTTGGAGGCACCTGGGTGGGTTGGGAACAGGACCCAAAGCACCACTCTTTACCTGCCCAGTACCTTTGTGGGGCTCCCCACCTGGGAAGGCAAGAGCCTGGGGCAGATAGGATCTATCACAGATCTGGGTTCTAGCTCAGCTTGGTCACTCACCAGTTCTGTGTCCATCTCTGAGGTTGGTCAGTGAGCCCACCTGTTGCACCTATGCACATAGGTGGCCCCGTCCTGCTTCACTTTTGAGATGAGATGGCAGGATCAGAGAGACTGAGTCCTGCTATGTTGCACTGAGGTAGGAAGGCCTTGTTAACAAACCCACTGCAACATCAAGGTTGGAAGGTCTGAGGTGATGGGGTTAGGCCACAGAGCCTGTGTTCTTTGTCAGTTTTGGCAAAGAGGAGGCTGAGAAGCTGGTTTAGCCTCCCTTGGGTGGATGCACATGCCACATGTGTGTAATGTGCGCTCACATGCTACAGAATGCCTACCACACATACATGTATGAAGACACTTTCCCATGAGGTGGGGGATTTATGTAAAGGACAGAAAAGCTGCTCAGGTAGTTTCTGCCAGGGCTTGGGTTCAGAACCTCAGATAGAAGTGTCTTTCCAGACTGTTGGGATTCTGTGGAAAATCTCCCCTCTGGGGCTTCCCTGTGCCTGCCATTGTCTCCTGGGACCCCTGGGACTCTAATCCTGCCATCTCATCCCTGAGCAGAGCTGAGCATCTGCATCGGAGCCTCCCATGGGCCTGAGTGTCTATGGCTCCATCTCCTTCTTGGATGCTCAGTTCTTGTAATGGGTTCTGGCAGCATCTCCATGCCACGCCTGCCGGCCCTTCTCCTGGTGGAAGCAACCTGCAGCACTTCTCTGCCCCATGGTGACAGGTTGTTCTTGTTTAGAAACGGAAAAGACATTATCACTGCTTTGTTGCTTCTCCCTCCCCCTTCCCAAAACTCAAGGCTCGAGTTTGGTGGCATGTGTGTCCAGCGCCTGGCTCTGTGTGTGCGCGTGCTGTGGGCTTGGCCCTCGGGCACTCCCAGTCTCCAGAAGAGCATGGTTACCTCACCTGGCCCTGGTGGTGTGCCAACTGGGGTCCGCAGAGAATCAACCGTTTAGCCAGGGACATGGGTGTGTGAGTGGGCAAAACGCCGGGCTTGGGAGTCTCTCCAGGTGGTGACTGATCAAAACCTCACTCTTGGGTCTAGTGACTCAGAAATGTGCTCTGCCCATGCACACCACAGATGTGATGAGCCCTGGGCTGAGATCTCCAGGGTTGTCAGCTGGGATGGGGGAAGTGTTTCTTTCTGCCAGTGCTTTTGCAGAGACCCACATGCATCTGGACTCTCTGGAGAATGTGAACGGAAACTTTGTGATGTGTCTTATCAGCTAATAAAGGAAGGGAGGTAGTCTGGGTCTTGTATTTTCTACCCCCCCCCCCCGCCATGTGTTTGACCCATGTCTGTCCCCTGCTTGGCCACCCTGACCTCCATCAGGGCTAAGTCTCAGGGGTAGGTAGTTACGTGAGTGTGAGGTTGTTTACTTCAATGGCCCCGTGCATTGAATAAGTGTGTTCTACAAAGGGTCCCTGAGTTCTGGGTGGTCAGTGGCCTGAAGAGGAAACAGACTAGTCCATCCATCCTAAGGAGCTTATGAGAAGTTGTGAGGGGACTGGCTCCTGGATGCAAGCTGTTGTGTAGGTGGAGCGTTGAGGAGGATCTTAATGCATGGCAAGTAGGAGAAAGAACCTGGGAAAGTGTTCCTTTGCCCCAGATGGTGGTCAGATTAACTCACAGTGGGGACGAGGCCATTGGAACAGTGGGCTGTGAGGAACTGAGAAGACCTGGAGACCCAGGAAGGCCGTCTGCAGAGCCGGGTATGAGCCAAGGCCTACAATGGGATGATATCCAGGGGGCCCAGGCTGGTAGGCCACAGCATGCATGAGGGGAGCTAAATGTGCAAAAAGAGAAAAGAGGCCAATGGTGGCAACTGTAAGCGCCAAGACCCCCAGTGGTAAGCTCCAATGGGGAACATGCATGAGGTAGAGTGGTAGTATGGGCCTCAGTGCTGGACAAGCTTCAGGGCCCAGGCACTCGGGGCTGTGGAGGGTGGTGGGGGAGCAGTGGAGAGTGGTTTGTGCCCACAGATCTCAAGTACTGGGAGGAGCAAGTCAGTTGTGGGCTCAAGACTAGGACCCAGTTCCCATTTCACTTCCTGGGTCTTCTCTGGGCTCTGGATTCCCTGAAAGCAGCTGGGCTGCTGTGCTGCCCTCTGGGGAGGGTCACTTGGTATAAACAGTTCATATGTGCCTCCCTGATTAAGGGAACTTTTCCACTGGGTAGTGAGGACATAAATGTCCTAGGCCTGTATGTTCCAAGGCGTAATATGGGGGCAACAGAGAGGAAGAGACACGTTTATGTCATGAGTGAGTTGTGGAAACTCAAAATATGGAACTGTGCATGTCAGATTTTTCAGAGAGGGGTGTCATAGTCTGTTCAAGCTGCTGTAACAAAAAATACAGTAAACTGTGTGACTTAAACTACAGATATTTGTTTCTCACAGTGCCAGAGGTAGGAAGTCTGAGATCAAGGTGCCAGCAGATTCAGTGTCCCCTGATGGCCCACTCCCTGGTTCATAGATGGCAGTCTTCTGGATATGTCCTCACATGGTGAAAAGGATGAGGCCTCTCTATGGGGTCTCAGAAGGGCACCAATCTTGTTTATGAGGAATCCACCCTCAGAACCTAATCACCTCCCAAAGGCCCCACCTTCAAATACCCTCACATTGGATTGGGGTATAGATTTCAAAATAGGAATTTTGGAAGGGACAAACATTCAAGCTATACATAGCAAAGGGCATCTCAGATCGCCTCCCCCTCCCCCCAGAAAGCTGAGGGGCCTTGCTGGTGGGAATTGACTCCTCTGGGCTATTGGAGCTGGCGGCTAGAGGACTGGCTTGTCACCTCAGCTCTGTGGCCTTCTGGATGCCACCTACTGCACACCAGCCAACCCAGGGACTTTCTGTCCCCTGGACTGGAGAAGAACAACACTCTTAAGACAGGTTCCTTGAGCCCCTGGCATCTAGTCCCATGTGACTCTGAGCATCTCATGAGTATCTTCCCCACTGCACCCTCATCTCCACCCTGAAGCACCGGAGTACACCACGGCCGAGCAATGGAAATGCCAGGGCATGTTTGTCTGCGCTGCTGCTGCATTGCTGACACACATGGCCTCTTTTGAAGGGTCTCATCAGGTGGAAGAGAGCTGGTGGTCAGTGGTGGTCTCGAGTCCAGCAGCCTAACCTTCTGGGCTTTCCTGCTGACAGTCTCTACCCCCCAGCCAAGAGGAGAGCACGCTCAGGTGGGACTCCGGTGAGACCAGGGCAACACACACCTGCACAGCCAAGACACAAAGCACTTAATAAAAGAAGCTGCAGGCAGAGCCAAGAGCCCTCAGCAGAAGCAGGTCTGAGTTCCTTTCATGAGGATCAAAAGGGAACTGACAACTGTTAGATACTTGTTGTGTGCCCAACGCTGGCCCTAGTGTGGGATCTGACTGGGTCTCTGCTGCTGTCCTTTGCAGGGGTCTGGTAGTACCCATTCTGAGGGTAAAGAGGCTAAGATGGGACCTTGGGCAGTAGCCTGGGAGCCATCTTTTAAGCAAAGAATCTGGGAAGCCTGAGCTCAAATTCTGTGCCTTTGACAGTACCTGAGCGAGGTGCTAGCCCTAGCAAGGGGTTGGCTAGGGAAGCTAAAGCATTGGGCAGGGTGATCTGTTTGGCCAAGCTGTTAATCTACCACCTGAGGATATTCTGGGAGAAGTGCCAGGCCCAGAGCCAGTATCAGATACTTCTGAGAGCCTTTCCGGATGCCTCATATGTTTTTGAGGGAAGGCCTTTTCACCTGACGGGGCAAAGCCTCCCGTGGTGTGATGACATGTCCACGTTGCTCTGTCTGTGAATTGAATGCTGCAACCCTCATTGGAACCTGTGTGCTCAGCTGGGTTGGCTAGCAGTCAATTTGGTGCCCTGAGTGGGTGTCTAGCAGCTGTGCCTCCCAGGAATGTGAATCCTACTTCCTCCCACAGGCCCCTGGGGAAGCAGGATAGGAGCTGGGCCTGGTTCCCAAGCCTGGCTGACTGGGAGTAACAGGTGGGGGCTGGACCAGGTTGTCAAACCCTCAGTGACAATTGGGATTATCGCCTTGGGTGGTAATTCCCACATGATAGTTTTGAGTTTCAGGTCTGGAGGTGAGTCTTCTGTCTCCTCTGCATCTGGACAGAGAGATCCTCACTGGCTGCTTTTCTGGCTCATGCCTCAGCAGTTTTCTGTGGCCTCTAGAGTCTGAGACCCGAGGGGAGTGAGGAAAGCTCAGCTCTGGCCTGATTCTTACTGCAGAGGAGAAATGTGGAAACACCTCACATCTGGGAAGACAGAGGGCAGTGGCCTTCATGCAGGGCCAGCTCCAGGCCTCTGGGATGGGTGGGGTAGAGGCTGGTGTCTGGAGACCTGACCAGCCTTTGTGAGAGCTGGGAGAGACCAGATCACTTTACCAGGGTCATCCTCTGACCTGCCGTGCTCTGAGACCCGACAGGGGCACTGCGGACACATGGGCTGTGTCATATTTCCTAAAGTGGAGCGCTCAGCCTCAAGCCCCATACTCCAGAAGCCAAACAAGAGAGGGGCATGAGGTTTTCTGGAAAGGAACAAAAGAGTATGCCGATAAATGTTGCAGGTCAGAGCACATGAATTGTTGAGGCTTCTGGTAATTACGATAAGTGATGCTTGTGCTGCTATGGGCTGCTTCCTCCCTCTGGTGGGGGAGTTGTGGCCTGCTCATCACTCCACTGGGTATGTGAGTGGAGACTGTCATTATCCCCATTTCATTGGTGGGAATGTTGAGAGATGAAAAGAGCTGGATGGGGGGCCCACCCAGGCCCTCTGGTCATCCCAGTTTGTTTATCCTCTTTCTTTTTTAGAGGGATGATTGAGAAAGCCCTGGAGGTTGGGTGGGGGAGGCTGGGAACAGAGGGAATTGTATTTCCTTTTCCAAACATAAATACTTAAGAATACTGCACCCAGCCCTGGGAGGCTGAGGTGAGTGGATTGTCTGAGCCCAAGGGTTCGAGACCCGCCTGGGCAACTTGGTGAGACCTCATCTCTACAATA
>NW_007031221.1:39471-82742 GCF_000164805.1 Carlito syrichta | reverse complement strand
GGAGCCCAGCAGGTTGAGGCTGCGGTGGCCGGGAGCAGCCACTGCACTCTAGTCTGGGTGACAGAGTGAGACTCCAACTCAAAAAAAAAAAAAAATACTGCATAATCCATGTGCACACATTTTCCAGGGAAAAATCCATTGACTTGGAGACCCTGCCACCTCCCAGTCTGTTCCTCTGCTTTTTGACATCTCTTTACATCTGACATCTTAAGTTCTGGTGCGGAATACAAAATGCCACCCTCCTCCACCCTAGTCCACCCCCCCAGTTCGACCCCATGATTCCTGAAGTTTGGGATCCCATTTTGGGACTTCTGAGCTATGAGTTTCAGGGTATGTTGCTTCCATATCCAAACCTTCAGTCTTCATCTGTAGAACAAGGTACGAATAGCCCCCTTTGCAGAGGTGTAAGAATTTGAGACAGTGCTCCTGGCCTGTACCTTGTCCCAACTCAAGCTCGTGTCCTGGGCACCTTCTCCTCTGTACATCTATACATCCCAGGAGCAGTATAGATCGGAGTGACCCAGGACTAGGATGGGGGTAGAAAATTGCAGACTAGCCCCCAGGACTTCACAGGGCAGGTGAGAATATGGGTGCTTCTGATAGGAGTGTCTTTTGACTATCCACTGGTCTGTCTCCTTTATTCCTCTGACAGAAAAGGCTTGTACCTTGGAATCATCTGAGGGTCCAAACGGGATTCCCAGTTGCCTTGTCAGTCTGTCTCCAGCATTTGACTTTGCTTTCTGGTCCTGCCTAGCTTGTTGCTTTAGTACCTCAGTTGTCTTATTTAGATGTAAATCTACCTTTCAACTTCGGTGAAAGGAGTAAAGTGAGGTCCCTTCTCAGACCTTGTGGTCAGGAAAGAGGGGTTTGAAGGTGCAGGGGTTTCACTCCAGAAGGATCCTCCCTGCCCTTCCTGCTCTGCCCTTGGAGGAGGGGTGTCAGTCGGCTGGTTGTACTGTGCTGGGAGTTCGGAGTGTGATTGTGTTATAGCCTAACCAGATTCACGTGCCCATTGTCCAGAAAAGCCAAAACTAAGACAGCAACTGTTAGAGTAAAGAAAGAGTGTAATGATTACAAAACAGCTCAGTGAAGAGGACAGGAGATATTTCTCAAGTCTGAGAGTTTTAGCTGAGGGCTTTTAAAGGATTTGGCAGGCAGGAGCTAGGGAATAGGCACTGCTGATTAGTTAGGAATGAAGTCATGGGGGTGTTGAAACTGTCTTCGTGGGTAGGGCCAGTCTCTAGAAGGAAGTCACAGGGCTGGTAGAGTCAGCTCCTTGGTATGTGTCTTGGGTCCGGGAAGGGTTATGGGTCCATAAGAATGTAAAGTCTGAAAAACATCTCAAACACCATTCTTAGGTTTTGCAATAGAGAGGCTATCTATAAAGTCCTGCCACCCACTGTAGGCTACTGACCCCTGCGTAGTGACCATTATAGAGGTAGCTTTATTAGGAAGGTATGCAGGAGGTGGGATCCTCTGGGATTCAGCTGCTTGTGCTCTTGGCTGGTCAAACTTCCGGATGCATGCAGGAGATGCGCGACCTCAGGCTCATTGTCAAGGAAAAATATGTTTATCCACCTCAGGGGCTGCTTCCCTCCTCCCTAGGGGTCAGAACATGAAGATAATCAATTGCTCACTACTGAAGTGAAAGCAAGCTTAGAAACAACAGATATGTTCATTTCTAACCATAGCTATAGCTTTCCAGGACTCGGGCATCTTCCACAGCTTTTATTCCATGACTCTGTATTTTTTTTTTTTTGAGTTGGAGTCTCACTCTGTCACCCAGACTGGAGTGCAGTGGCCGCTCCCAGCCACCGCAGCCTCGACCTGCTGGGCTCCAGCGATCCTTCCGCCTCAGCCTTCCAAGTAGCCAGAATTACAGGCATGCGCTACCACGCCCGGCTGATTTTTTGATTTATTGTAGAGATGAGGTCTTGCTGCCCAGGCGGGTCTCGAACCCGCAGGCTCAGGCAATCCACTCACCTCAGCCTCCCAAAGGCGCGGGATTACAGGCTAAGCCACCCAGCCCGGCTCATGACTCTGTATTAATTTTGTATAAGCAGCTTCAACTAGGTTTCTATGATTTCGAATATGTACAATCACAAGCTACCCAGGTGGCTCCAGTCTGTTCTTTGGTAGGACAGTCTAGGGCAAATCTGTAATAATTTAGCTTCTTAGTGAGGGCAGTGCTAGAAAAGGGGAGTACCCAAGAGGACAGATAAGTTGAGTGACTGCAGGGTACGAGGCCCTAGGTGTCTCATCTCCTCTCCTTGCCACTCTGAGTCTGCGATGTAGCAATGATGTGGGCACTGCTGAATATGGACAGCTCCTGGTAGCCTTGGCCAGCTGACTGGAGTCCTAATCCCATGAACAGGTAGATAATTGGGAAGCAGCTCCTCAGTGCTAGTGTCTGAGTGCCATTGTGACTGCATGTATAAGTCTGCTAGGGCTGCATAACAGAACCACAAGCCATTTTCCTCAAATCATAGGCGTGTATTGCCTCATAGTTCTGGAAGCTGGAAGGATGAGGTCAAGGTGTTGGCCCTGTTGGATCCTACTGGAGGCTGTGAGGGAGAATCTGTCCCTTGGCCTGTAGGTGGCTATCTTCATGTTTGTGTGGCATTCTCCTGATACGCCAGTCTTTCTCCAAATGTCCCCTTTTTTTAAGGACACAGTCATATTAGATCAGGGTCCAACAATGTCCTCATTTTAACTTGGTAAAGACCCTACTTTCAAATAAGTTTTGGGAATTAGGACTTTAGTATATGAATTTGGGAGGGAACACAGTTCAACCCATTACATTGCACTTCTTTTATTTTTTTCTTTTGTTTTTAATTTCAAGACTTAACTGATTGTGTGTGTGTGTGTGTGTGTGTGTGTGTGTTAAAATATACATAACATGCAATTTACTGTTTTAACCAATTTATTTGTGTCGAGGTCTTACTCTGTCATACAGGCTGGAGTGCAGTGGCTTGAATTCAGGCAATCCTTCTGCCTCAGCCTCCTGAGTAGCTTGGTCTACAGGTACATGCCACCACACCTGGCTAATTTTCTGCTTTTTTGCAGAGACGAGGTCTCACTATATTACCTAGACTGGTCTCGAACTCCTGGTCTCAAGCAGTCTTCCACCTTGGCCTCCCAAAGTGCTGGAATTACAGGCATGAGCCATCACCTCTAACCTATTTTAACCATTTTTAAGTGTACAGTTCAATAACAGTAGGTGCATTCACACTGTTGTACAACTGTTATTGTTATCCATTTCCAGAACTTTTTCACCTTCCCCAAACTGAAACTGTCCCATTAAGCACAAACTCTCTATTGCCCTCTCCCCCAGCCCCTAAAAACACCCATCCTACTTTCTGTCTCTATGAATTTGACTCTAAGAACTTCATATAAGTGGAATGCTACAGTGTTTGTCTGCTTGTGACTGGTTTATTTCACTGAACTTAGTGTCCTCAGGGTTCATCTAAGTTGTAGCACAGTGCCAGAATCTCCTTCCTTTTAAAAGCTGAATAATATTCTTCTGCCTATGTATAACACATTCTGGTTATCCATTCAACTGTCAATGGACACTGGGATTGCTCCTACCTTTTGGCTATTGTGAATTGCCCACCTCTCACTCCAGGCCTCCTTCAGGTAGGGCAGTGCCAGGATGGAGGTGGGGAAAGCAGGTTGCTCCTCCTGCCTGCCCAGGCTTGCTGGGTGAGCATCTGCCCATGACTGGGCCCTGACCTGGATTCAATCTGAGGACCACCAGCCACAGGATGCCCTTCTTTCTGCCACCTTTTCTCTCTTACTTTCTGTGTTTCCTCTTTGGAGTGGCAGTGAGTGGAGGAGGAGGACCTGCAGGTGTGCAGTGACCATAGCCTGCATCCTTGTCATTGCTGGTGTTGAGGGACCCACAGATGGCTTTCAGACCTTGTTCCTCACACTGCTCCCAGACCATGCCCCTTCCCCTGTACCATCCTCTCTTGAAGGGCACTGTCCTCCTTCACCAGTTTGCTCCCTCTCACCCTCTTCCCAAGGGCTCTTCTGGCCAGGTCCCTGCTGCCAGATGGAATAGTGTCCCTTCTGCTCTTTGTCATCTTAGCCAGACCCTTGCTCACTGTGTGGTCAGTGTCCTCTGTGTCCATTTTTCTATCCATGCTAGGCCTACTTGGTGTGACCATCAAGGAAGCCTCTGGCCAGTCCCACCTCCAGTGCTACAACCAGATGTGCTACCTGAATATCACCTCCCTCCCTACATCCTCCAGAACCTCCTAAATTGAGCCCCAGGTCCAAATTGAGCCCCAGGTCCTTGGTCTGCAGCCTGAGGTACCCACAGAATTACCCTTTCCTGCCTCTCCTCTCATTGGCAGCATAATGCCCTTCCCATATGTAGGGGTGTCAGAGGTCACCTCCAACCCCCTGTAGCTCTTAGTGGGCTCTTTGGCTGGATCTAGAAACCAAATTGACAACAGGCAGATGAACAAGAGAAAAGCATACAAGTTGTATTAGTTTTACATGTACATGGGTATCTTCACAAGAGAGTGATATCCAAAAAGTGGCCAAAGAAAGGTGCTTTTATGTTCTTTATACTCAAATACATTTGAGAAGAAGTGACAGGACATAGGGCATCTGGTTAGGGGCAGTAATTCTAGGGGCATCACTAGGAGAAGAAGATATATGGGGGCTATAAAACTAGTGGAAGATAAGGGACTTCATTAAGTATATTTATTCAGGTCCATTGCAGCCCCCAGTTCCCAGTCTCTGGTGATAAGGGCTGTTTTCTCACTGTGGTATGGGGAGGGTACCCTCCCAGAGGAATCTTTATGGCTTGCTGAGCGCAGGAAGAGACATGTCAGTTCGCCTTTTCAGAAACAACAATTTTTCTAATGTTTTCAACTTAGAATAATCAAGATACTATTTTGGGATGGCACATCATTCCTTCCTAGCCTTTTTCAGATGACCTTGCAGCTGAGTTGACCCAACTCCCTCCATGGGCATCTATGCAGCCCCTCTGCTGGTTGAAGTCTCATTGGTGGTGGTCTTCTCTTTCATGAATACTGTGCCCTCATGAAGCCCTTGCCGAACTTTCCCAGGAACCAGGCCGTCTCTGCCCTCCAACTCTGTGGCGCCACGTCCAGGCCACGGCTATGTCTGTGTTAGTGTCCTGTGGCTGACAGCAAATTACCACAAACTTAGTGGCTTATACCAACATAAACTTATCCTCTCACAGTTCTGGAGATAGAATTTAGAATCAAAGTGGCAGCAGGATCATACTCTCTGGAGACTGGGGGAGGATCCTTCCCGGTCTTTCCTGGTGTCTGATGCCCCTGGGCGTTTCCTGGCTTTGTGACAAATCACATCCATTCCTGCCTCTGCCTTCACATAGCCTTCTCTGTGTCTGTTGTCTTCTGTTTCTTAAAAAATACTGTCATTGGATTTAGGGCCCAAGGGTATGATATTGTAATATGGTAAGATATATGTTTGGTCTTCCTCTTGGTTCCTGGCATCAAGCTCCTAAAATCCTGGTAGTTTCCTGAGCCATAGGGTGATAGGAGCATGTTTTGTTATCATAACAAGTCCCTTTCGATTGGACCTGAGTTTGTTATGCTAATGAGGTGACTCTTGATGGGCTCCTAGACAGCTTCTGATGGGGCTGGTTGCCAGAGGAACCAGCCATGTGATTAGAGGGTTGGAACTTCAGTTCTACCCACCCCCAACCTCTGGGGAGGAGAGAGGGGCTAGAGATTAAATCAGTCACCAATGGCCAGTGATGTAATCAATCGTGCATAGCAAATGGAGACTCCATAAAAACACTGAACAGTGGGGTTATGAGAGCTTCCAAGTTGGAGAACACTTGGAGGTGCTGGGAGGGCAGCATACCCGGAGCGGGGAGAGGGCATGGAGGCTCCTTCCCAAAGTCACCCCTCAGTACTTTGCCCCATGCATTATTTTCATTTGGCTACTCCTGAGTTGTTTTATAATAAACTGGTAAATGGAAGTAAAGGGCTTCTGTGAGTCCTGTGTACCATTTTAGCAAATTATTGAACATGAGGAGGTGGTCATGGGAACCTTTTGTCTTTATTGCCGGTCAGTCAGAAGTGCAGGTGGCCCAGACCTTCAATGGGAGTCTGAAGTGGGGGCAGTCTTGTGGGATGGAGTCCTTAACCTGTGGGGTTTTAGGCTTATTCCGTGTAGTTAGTGTCAGAATGGAATTAGATTATAGGGCACTCAGTTGTTGTCCAGAGAGTGGGAGAATTGCCTGGTGTAAGGAAAACTCCCACATATTTTGTGTCAGGAGTGTGTTGGGGGAGTCAAAACATATCATAGTAATGGAATCAGACAATCCAGGGGGCTCTCATCTCAGGGTCTTTAAATTCCTTATGTCCATGAAGATCCTTTTTCCAAATAAGGTCCCATTCATAGGACTTGGACATATTCTTTTGAGGCCTACGTTCAGCCCACTACTGTGAGCTTCTGACCTTGGTGTTCTATCGGGGGACCCAGTGTCTGCCTCTCCCTCTCCCTCATTAGGTCTTGGCTCTGTGGTCATTTCCTTGGGGAGATGGTCCTTGCTGTCCTGCCTGGGCCCATCTTCTTCTCTCCTTGCATGTGCTTTGGTACAAGCTGCCACTCTCCTGTGGCCTTGTCATGGTTGCTGTGATGTATACATCCCGTGACTTCTGGAATTCCACTGGCTCCCAAGGGTGTGTGGTCATCATCACATACCCAGCACAGTGCCCAGCTGAATATTAGCTGCTCTATAAGTACATTTGTCTGGGGCTAAACCATCAGGGCCTCTGAGAAATCTTTCTCGTTTGTCGTAAAAAGTCCAGGTGGTGCTGAGAGGAATAAGAATTAAGATCGTCCCAAAGCTGAGGGCTGCTCTTTTCCCAACTGAGGTTCCAGCCTCTGTCTGACCTGCCCAGGCACCAGCCAGTCCCAGCCTGAGGCCCAGAGCATCAAATTATCTTTTCCTCCTGGAATGTCTGGGAGCTTTAGGCACATGTGGGTCCTTGAAGACTGAAGTTCCTTTAGCAATGTTCTGAATACTGATTTGGGTGGGACGTTCTCATCCGCCCACACTGGAACACACTCCGCTGGTGAAGGAATATGGCCTGTCTTTAGTGCCTAAAAAATCACCAGGAAAATTGGTCATCTGGTGATTCAGAGTTTCTGACCAGCTGCCACTCAGACCCTGAGAGGGTAGAATGGTAAGAACCGGTTGTATGATCTGGCCTGTGTCCTCCAAGAAAGCTCAGTGTGGGAAATGCTTGCTTCTTGTTCAGTGTGTCTGGACTGCGTGGAGAGCCAGGCATTAGGCTGGGAGCAGGGCGGACTCAGACCCTTCTTGACTGGCATTTTCCAGCCTTTCTGGGTGCGGGGGCCTTGGCTAGTCTCAGGCTTTCTCTGTGGCACACACTGACTCATGACCGTGACCACTCTGAGGCTTTCTGTTCTCAGTTGCTGGCCTGGTGATGCAGCCTGAGGGATGGGAGGCCTTAGGTTCTTGGGGTGCTCTCTGTGCTTCTCCTTCTACCATAGAACTGAGGACTCTGGCAGCAGGCCTTTCACCAGGGTGCAATGGCCAACTGGTTGGGGGTTGTCTTATTTATAAAGAATTTTGACCCACTTGGTTGGTGAAGATGTATGAAAGGATGACTGCCAGCCTAGAAGAGGGGGAGAAAGTAGAAAAACCTCCAGAATCAACCACATATCTCAGAAAGCACAGGGGCCACTTACTAGCTGTGAGTAGCCTGGGGTGGAGGCCACCCTTTATGGGGCCTTTTATAACTATCTTATTTCACTTTGCATAATGTCCTCAAGATTCATCCATGTTGTGGCAAAATTTCCTTCCTTTTTAATATTCCACTCTATGGATCTCCCACCTTTAGTTTATCCATTTATCTGTTGATGGACATTTGGTTGTTTCTACCTCTTTGCTATAAGAATGCTTCTGTGAACATTCCAGTGCAAGTTTTTGTTTGAAAACCAGTTTTCAGTTTTTTTGATTACATACCTGGGAGGTATGTAGGAATTGGTAGGTCCTAAGGTTATCAGTGCCACCTCTTAGAAATGTCTTCTCTTTGGAATGTGTTTGGAAATCGACCCAGTAGGCAGGTCATACAGGTGCACCTGGGTGAAACCCAGCTCTGCTTGGTTCTTGCTCTGAAATCGGTTTTACTGTCTGAAAAATAGCAGTCTGGAAGTTCATGCACAAAAAGGTGCAGATTCGCGGAGATGATGCATGGGTTTGCAACATTCTGCATGGCCCTGGGTTATTTTTTGCCTATACTTCAAAGATTTGAGTCTCTTCTGCTATTTGAGGAACTTAGCTCCTTGAAGCATCTGCAGGTATTATCACAAGGTTGTGCTATGGGAGCTAGCTTCAGGCACCAACTCCTCCCTCCCCCCTACAGTCGGTCTCAAGGGTGGAGACCCCATCTCCGAGCACAGGGCAGTGGGAAGAAAGATCCAGGCTGTTACTAAGGACGTCTCTGTCCCAGCCATGATTTTCTGAGCCTCTCCCAGAGGACAATGCCAACCTGGCAGGACCCTCCAAAGGACATGGGCTGCTGTCTATAGAAGTAACCAGCACTGAGCTGCTGCAGCTTGCCTGGAACCCAGGAAAGTGAAGAAGAGGACTGCGGCAGCCTTGCCAGGTAGGGACTCAATTCCTGTCTCTGTGGAAACTCCCAAAACCTCTAACTGCAGCTGACTAAGCCACTGGATATTTAATCTGCTTTTATCTTTGTAAATGAATATGGCCTGGTCGTTTGCTGCCAGTGTAAATGCAGATGGGGACCACCAAACCAGTGGTCTCTGCATGACTGAGTTCCCGCCTCCCCCACTCAGGTTCCTCCTGGTTCCTCTTCTCCTGATCCCCCTAGTGTGTGCTGAACAGAGACTCGCTCCCCTGGCCCCTATAGCTCTTCCATGGTCTGCTCTGGGTGGGAAGGGCTATGACCCCTTGTTCCTCCTGAGGCCTTGTTCCTATCTCTCCATAAGACTTATTGTTCCTGGAGCACCATACCTCTGATGCAGCAAGGCCCCTGAAGGAGGACCTGGGACCCCACCAGGCACATCTGCCCAGGAGAGCCACCCCTGCTCTGCTGTTCCCAAGAGTCGTGAAGCTGGTGGTCTTAGCGCTGTTCTCAGGCATTTCCTGGGAACTCACCAGTCTGCTTTCTGTCTCCATGAATTTGATGATTAGCTACCTAATAGAAGTGGACTCATACAGTATTTGTCCTTTTGTGCCTGGCTTATTTCACTGAGCAGAATGTCAAGGTTCAACCACGTGACTCTATGTGTCAGAATTTCCTTCATTTTTAAAGCTGAATCGGCCGGGCTCGGTGGCTCACCCTGTAATCTCAGCACTTTGGGAGGCCAAGGCGAGTGGATTGCCTGAGCTCGTGAGTTTGAGACCTGCCTGGGCAACTTGGCGAGACCTCATCTCTACAATAAATCAAAAATGAGCCGGGCGTGGTAGCGCGTGCCTGTAGTTCTGGCTACTTGGAAGGCTGAGGTGGAGGGATTGCTGGAGCCCAGCAGGTCGACGCTGCGGTGGCCGGGAACATGCCACTGCACTCCAGTCTGGGCGACAGAGTGAGACCTCAACTCAAAAAAAAAAAAAAAGAATATAATTAAAAGTAATAAATAAATAAAGCTGAATCATATTGCATTGTATGGACCTACCACATTGTGCTTATCCACTCATCTGTCAGTGGACGTTGTATTTCTTCCATCTCTTGGCTATTGGGAATAATGCTTTTATGAACATGGGTGTGCAGATATTGATTGATTGATTGATTGATTGATTTGATTGAGTTGGAGTCTCACTCTATCTCCCAGGCTGGAGTGCAGTGGCACACTCACGGCCGCCCCAGTGCTGACCTGCTGGGCTCAGATGACCCTTTCACCTCAGCCTTCCAAGTAGCTGGAACTACAGGTGCGTGCTACCACACCCAGCTAATTTTTTATTTATTGTAGAGATGAGGCTTCACCAACTTGCCCAGGCTGGTCTCAGGCAATCCACTCGCCTCGGCCTCCCAAGTGCTGGGATTACAGACTGAGCCACTGAACCAGCCAGCCTCTTTATTTATTTATTTTAAGAGACAGGGTCTCATTATGTTTCCCAGGCTGGTCTCAAACTCCTGGGCTTAAGTGATTGATCCTCCAGCCTCAGCCTCCCGAAGTGCTGAGATTACAAGTGTGAGCCATCACACCAGACCCAGATATCTCTTCAAGTCGCTGCTTTTAATTATTTTGGGTAAATATGTAGGAGTTGCTGGATTATATGGTAATTCTGTTTAATTTTTTGAAAGATTTTTTTTTTTAAAGCAGTGTGTTTCTTGAGGCTCAAGGAGGGGATGTGACCTGTGCACCTACCTACCTGGGCCTGGGCTGACTGGAACCCACCCAGGAATCTTTTTTCTTTTTCTTTCTTAGCTGCCCTTTTTTCTTTTTTTCTTGTTTTTGAGTTGGAGTCTCACTCTGTCGCCCAGACTAGAGTGCAATGGCCGCTCCCGGCCACCACAGCCTCAACCTGCTGAGCTCCAGCGATCCCTCTGCCTCAGCCTTCCAAGGAGCTGGAACTATAGGCACACACTACCACGCCCGGCTAATGTTTTGATTTATTGTAGAGTTGAGGTCTCGCCAAGTTGCCCAGGCAGGTCTCAAACCCGCAGGCTCAGGCAATCCACTCACCTCAGCCTCCCAAAGTGCGGGATTACAGGCTGAGCCACGAACCCAGCCGCCCTTTTTTCTTTAATCAAAGAATAGATTCAAGCAAAGTGCTGGGGTTGGACTGCTAAGCAAACTGCCAGGAGAGGAGAGGGCTTTAGATTTCGCTGGGCTGTCCTTATCTACACTGAGGCAGGGTGGCTGTCTGCAGTGCTTGCTCCCTGACCCCTCACTCCTAGAATGGTTAGTGGTTCCGCTGAGCAGCAGCAGGATCCCAAGCCCCCACCTTCTACTTTCTGATCTTTGATTTCTGCTTTGGGTAGAGTTTTGCAAGAAAGGACCGATGTGACCAGTGGTTCTTCAGTCCTGCCAAAGATGACAAGACCCAGCGAAGTTTTCCCACTAGGTGTGCCTAGGTGAAGGGAACAGAGAGTCACCTCAGTTGCCTCTGGTTCTTGGGAGATGGTGGCTTTCAAAAATTCCTAAATAATATGCTTTGTGCTTAAGAGGAGCAGGGCTCGTGTGGTTTGAGGACCTCAGGTTTGTAAAGCAGGTCCCTGTATGCTGGTTAGAATGGGGGTTGAGGAAATTGAGGGGCTGTCCTCCTGCCCCACCCCATCATTTGCCTTGGACCAGGCTGGAGGGGACAGCAAAGAGAAGGACAGCGATTAGAGGGATATGGGTGGGCTGGGACAGTGGCTGAAGCCCTCAGGTGGAATGTGGCAGGGATGAACAGGCCATCTGGAATCCAGAGTTCAAAGCATCAGCTACACGGACATCAGTTTGAGTTCCCTACGGAGTGGGGAAATTGTCATGGTTTTAGCTGCCTGGAAGCCTCATAATTACCCAGCGGAAATCTGGCTGTGAAAAGTGGTTCCTTAGTCTCATCTGGTGTAGATGATGTGTTCATGTCAAAGTCAGTGCTCTTGTTTGACCCTGGCAGGCAAACCCTTGCTGGGCACTTGATTCTCGCACCAGGTTTTACCCCGGTTGCTAAGCTATCATGTTGTTTCACAAATGTAGACTCTTATGATTCCTCTGGAGTAAGTCCTACGACCCCAACACTGACCCTGAAGTTCTTGCTGGGTTGACTTTACCTTGCACATGAGTTACTGCAGTCACGGGAGTGGAAATCAGGTGGCAGTGCTGAGAAAAGCAGGAGATAAAGAGTCTATTGATTTCTTAAGATTGTCATTAGAAAAAAAGCAAAACTAAAGGTTCTTAGAACACATAGTGGACACTGATAATTCTGAGCTAATGTAAAAGCCAGGTCCAAAAGGGCGTTGGGGTGAGGATCAGGGTGAGGAATTCGGAGGAGTCCAGGTTAGGAAGTCAAGGGGGAAAGGCAGGGCCTTCCTCGAATAGTGACAGTAACGTTTTAGAACTAGTGGGTCTTTATCAATGTCTAGTTCGCATGCTTGATTTTAAAGTCAAGAAGGTTGAGGCATGGACAACTTCATTGTCCTGTCCTTACTCATAGAGGTAGCCAGAGAGGGGACCAGAGCCTCATTTCTGAGGAATTACACCATGGCTCTTAAAGCCAGCTCACTTTCCCCACCCGAAGGCCAGGGGAGCTGGGTGTTGATAACCAACATAGTGATGGAGTTCCCTTGATGTTTTGTGAATTAAGGTTGCCAGGATTCTCTGTACAGCTTGTTCAGAGGACTTGATAGGAGTCCCCAACTCCTAAGGTCCCCCCACCACGGCTGCTACTCTCAACCCAGAACAAGTTCTTGCTGGGGTCCTCCTGTGGGCACATGCAGGCAGAGCCCAGCCTGGCCTTTGCAACCAGCAGCTGTGTGCAGACACCTGGAACATGCTGCAGGTCAGCATGACAACAGACATAGTGCCAGACACCAGGATGGGTGACTCAGTGGGCCTCAGCCCCGGCTGCCTGCTAGAGTTGCCTGGGAGCTTGTATGGCCACCAGGGCCCAGATAGCTCTCAGAGCTTCAGATTTGGTTGGTCTGTGTTGGACCCGCCTAATTGTGTTTTCAGATCTCTCAGGTGATGCTGATATGCAGCCATGGTTGGAGAAACCTATTAGAGGGCGCAGAGTCCTGCTGGGACACAGAGGTAGAGAACCTGGCAAAGGGAGAGGCCGAAGCATGCGAGGAGTGGGATTTGGCTGTTTGTGGGCACCCACAGCTAGCAGCAAGTCACTCCGGCCACACGGCTTCTCCTGGCTGCCCATGTGGGAAGGACTGAAAACAGTCCCCCTTCCAGATTGCTGGGTTGGCTTCTCTGGAGGCCTGAGAGAGCAGCCCTGGACCCACCTGACCTGGGTGTATTTAGTGGCAATTGTAAACTCGTGAATGAACACTGATATCTCCTCTGCCGGTAACCTTTGGGCAGGGCTGCTTAAGGGTGAGTCAAGGGAAAGTGACGTAACTTGGAAACAAAGGTGCCCTTTGGAAGGATCTTCATGGGAGACCTGAAGTGGGCTGGGTCCTTGTTGGTTGATGTCTGTAGTGAGGAGTCCGCTCAGTTAGGAGTGGGCCACAGAGGAGCTCCAGGTGGCTAAGGCCTTGGAAACGCGGGTCCAGTTTTGTCGCTCAACCAGGGAGGAAGGAATTGATTATCTCCAGATGGCTTTTGGGAGGAATGTGTAATTTTCCTTAAATAGCTAGTCCCAAAGACAGGGAGCCCTTTGTGGGATTAGCCATTCTCAGAGCTCCTGGGGATACTTAGACTGCTGGGGTTAATGTGGTCTGGGATTTTGATAGACCAGCTGGGAAGTAGCCTATGCATCAGCCAGAGGGTGGGCTGGGCAGAAGGAGTGTTGGAGCTGCAGCTCCTTGGGATGGGACTGAGAACATGGTGGGACCTGCTGCTCATGGTGGCCAGGACTTACACCCCATCCAGTGTGCTGGCCTGTCCTCACTCCGTAACATCTCCATAAGCAGGTGTCAAGGACTGTCCCTAACAGCAAGATACTAGCATTTGGGGCCCCCTTTCTGTAACAGTCAGGCCCCCTGTGTGGGGGAAAAAACAACTGTTTTTGTACTCACGCTCAATACAAAACACTAGGTGACCAAACATAGGATTTTTTTTCCCCACACCAAGCAGTTCTCCGATTCCCTGCAGACACCCTTTGGGTGTCGTATAATTTCTCCTCAGTTCTGATGCTACTACCTGAAGCTAGCCATCAAATCCTACAAGTTAAGACCTCAGTCTCACAGGATTGCCCCTAACTTCAGAAGCCAATAGTAATTGCAGGCATCTACAGGCTGTAAATTGGAACTTCCCACGGCCCCCTCCTAGAGTTTGATCATTTATTAGAATGGCTCACAGAACAGTTTACTTATTTGATTACTGACTTTTAATAAAAAGATATAACTCAGGAACAACTAAATGGAAGAGATCGTAGGGCAGGTTTTGAGGGAAGGGACACAGAGCTTCTGTGCCCTTTCCAGCTGCTTCCACCTTTTCAGCAACCTAGAGGCTCTCCTAACCCTGTCCTCTTTGGGTTTTTCTAGAGGCTTTATTACGGTCAAAACTGGTAACATCGGTTACCAACTGGCCACTGGTGATCAATTCAACTTTCAGCCCGTCTCCCCTCCCTGGAGTTTGAGAGTGGGGCTAAAAGTTCCAACGCTCTAAATCAGGTGGTTGGTTCCTCGGGCAACAACCCAGGGCCCCCAGCCACCTGTCATGCTTTAGCATACAAAAGGACATGTATTACTTTGGAGATTCTAAAGGTATTCGAAGCCTTGTGCCTGGAAAGTGGGGTGGTGTGCAGAGACCAAATATACAGAGGGTGCCAAAAAAATGTATACACATTTTAAGAAAGGAAAAAATATTAAAACTATAATACTCAATATATAATAGCAAAAGATGAATGCAAGTCATGTTTGACTTCTGCAATTACAAGAGGTGCTCAAAGTGGTTACCATCAGTGTCCAGACACTTCTGATTACAGTGAACATCTTAACTGCTTAAAATGCATGTACTTTTTTTTTTGGTACCTCCAGTATATTTCATATGCCACACCCTCCTCCCAGGGGCAAACATGCCCCAGACAGCATTGGAAAACCCTGTCTTGTGTTGTGAGCTCACGTTCATTCCCCTCACCCTGGTGGTTTTTGGCCAGTTGGTTGTGAACGTGATGTCAGGTCCCTGTGAGACACCCATGGGTGACAGAGATGATGTCAGCCTGGGTGTTTGCTGGGACATGTGGAGTGTGGACGTCCCCTTCTCTGTCTCTAACTTAGGCTGCTGCTTTGCATACACAGATGCTTCATTCGGCACGCCACCTGGGTATGGCTGCGCCGCAGATCGGGCAGAGGAGCAGCGCCGGCACCAGGACGGGCTGCCCTACATCGATGACTCGCCCTCCTCATCACCCCACCTTGGCAGCAAGGGCAGGGGCAGTCGGGACGCACTGACCTCAGGAGCCCTGGAGTCAGCCAAAGCGGTGAGTTCCCATGGTGCACCTGCCTCTCGCAGCAGGCGGCCAGGCGAGGCCCCTAGAAATGCAGCCCCTTGCCCAGGGGCACATAGCAGGTAAATAATGGAACCAAGGGTTTGGAAGTCAGGTGAGTCACTTAAAACTCCCTCCTCATTTCTACATCTAGCACATGAAGACAGCCTAGTAGATGTTGAGCAGGAAGAACATGGAATGCTTTGCAAACAGAGTGTGGAGGAGGCAGGTAGCACTGGAGGCCAGCATCTAAACCAGCAGGACCTGCATGGTGGCCCCACAATGGTGCTGAGCTGGGTATTGTCTGGGTACATGCCCCTGTGCTCCACAGAGTACACTTGCTTGCTCCCTTTTACCAAAGTGAGGTGCTGGCGATGGCTGCTTCCCTGTGACCAGAGCCTTTTCCCATGAGTTCTCACTTGTCCCTCATGAACAATCCTGTGGAGCTGGCATTGGGCTGTCACCTCCACTTTACAAATGTGGAACTGAGGTCCAGAGGTGGCTTCCCTGAGGTCACATGGCTAGAGTGCAGTGGTACATTCTGTAGATGCTCTGTCACAGAGAAGGCTGTGGACCAGCCCTCCTCACACGGGAGCACACCCAGTTGGTCGCAGGTTGGGCCATGCTGTTCCTGCAGAGATGGTCCCCTTGCCCAGTCTGGCTCAGGGTCCTGACTCATCTCAGCAGCCTCCTGACTCATCTCAGACTTAGGGTGGTCACTTGAGCAGTGATTTGGAGCCCAAACATGTACCTCCTGCCATTGGGTGCCCCCCTTTGACCTCTTGAGTTCCTTTCTTCTTGGGCTAAGATCGCTGCCCCAGGACAGTTGTTCTTTTCTGTCTTTTTGGCCCCTTTTGTCCTTTTGGCTCCTGATGATAGGTATTTACCCCTTCTGCTTACCTTGTTTCTGGGTGGTTTCCACCCTATGTTTAAAAATAAGAGCAAGAGGTTGGGCTTGGTAGCTCATGCCTGTAATCCCCGTACTTTAGGAAACTGAGGCAGGAGAATCGTCTGAGCCCACGAGTTCGAGACCAGCATGGGCAGCATAGTGAGACCTCATCTCTACAAAAAATAAAAAAATAAAAAATTAGCTGGGCATGGTGAAAAAAATAAAAAATAAGAGCAAGAGAGGGGTGTGCTTTTCCCCATTGGCGTATGGAATCACTGGAAGTGTGTCTTCTCGCTGATTTGCCTTTCTCTGGGGCTGCCACTGTAGCTGCAGGACTGCTGTTTATTTTTGCTTTTGTGATTTCTGAAGGCCTCAGTGCCGGATAGGCTTCTCATTTGGAAAAGTGAGGATGGGAGGGAGGCCTTACGGCACATATGTGCTGCTGCCTTGTGCAACTTCTTATCTTCATGTCCAATGTCACAGTTTTATAGATTAGGAAATTAAGCTTCAGAAAGGTGAATTAACTTTCTCGGAGCCACAGCTACAGGATTTGAAGCCTTCCTGATTCCTCAGTTGACCCCCTTTTCTTCAACTGCCTTGCCTTTCCTAGTACATGATACATCCCTTTCTTACTGCTGTGTGAGCATGGTTTGGTGCAGAGAAGGATCCTCACAGCTCTGAACAAGTAGACTGAGTCCTAAACCTGGGACAGGTTGTCCCTGTCCATCCATCATCCCTGCGGTCTGTCTTTACCTGGCCAGTCTTTGATGTACCTTTTGGTCTCTTAGAAACTGATCTGCCCACTCTCTGCCTCAGGCCACTGCCCAGGGATGGGGGCCACCAACCCTCACCAGCCTCTGACTCACCTTTCAGTGCCCAGTTCAGAGGCTGCTCCCCTATGGAGTCTGTCTAGATCCTGACTCCTGCTCCCTTCTTCTGCCCCCACGGGAGACCCTTCTGACATTATGCCCTGCAGGAGACTGTACATCTGTGTTGCCAGCTCTGGAGTCTCCAATCCCAAGCATACCACTTGACCTAGAGGAGGCATCTAAATGAGATGGTCATTTAATTGGAGGAGACATCTAGATGAAATGGAAATTTGACTGGAGGAGGGCTGCATGTAGTTCCATTCCAGAAACTTTTTGGTTAGGTGCTCTTGCCAGCATTTGGAGACCGGGGCTAGGTGTTCTTCACTGCCCTCGAGTCTGGCATAGCCTTGACTTTCTGGCTTCCCTGTCAGTTGTACTATAAGCCATGAAAATGTCATCTTTCATTTTTGATCTTTGGTTTGAGGAAGATGTGGCTGTCACTTCCTAGGACCCCCCCAGAGACCCGAGGCACCCTGATCCTGACCAGCCAGCGGGGATGGGGGTGGTCAGCCTGTTCATCTCTCTCCTCCTACCCTCCTGGCTGAGATGACACCCCCTCCAACCCCTCATTTGCTTCTTGCTGCCGAGTTTGTCTTTGGGTCCATGGGGCCATCCAGAGAACCTTCCTCAGAACTCCAGGTGACTCAGGGGCTCAGTAGACTCTGGGGTTATGGGTCTTCTCTGTGAATACCCACCCCCAAGGAAGGCAGGGGTTGGACAGAGGCCAGGCTTGCCTACTGGGACAACCTGCACCTCCAGGAGCCTGCAGAGACACTAACTCCTGCCCCTATGCATGCTGTGAGGGGTGAGGCCCTCAGAGCCTCACAGGCAGGGCTCCAGGGTGAGATTCAGCTCTGTTGCTAATGAAGACACTGCCCTTACCCAGGGTGGAAGAGGGTCCTTTCCGCAGCTGTGCTAGCTGTGTTCCCAACCAGGAGCACTCTGCCCCTCGCAGCCAGGGTTTGTGCCTTGATTATCAGTGGGTTTCCCTGGATTAGGAAAGCTGATAGGAGGGGATTTGAGGGTGTCCTTATGCTCTGCCTTGTCCTGCAGCTCAGTTCCATCTCCAGCCTTCAGTTCACCTGTGGGCATGGCACTGGCTGATCCCAGTTTTTTTCACCTGGGTCCCTCTGTTGGCTTTTGCTGTCTGGTTGTCAGGAGCCAGTTTGTTTTACGGGTTCTTTGTTGGTTTTTTTAAACCTTGGGTTTTGTGTTGTCCTTTCCAGGTAGCAATAGGAGGGCTTTTCTTTCCTTCCCTGTCACTGCCTTCTTTTTCTAATTGTCCTTTACCTCCAGCTTTTTCCCCACCGAGGTCTTCCTGGTCTTCCTGCCTGCTCAGCCCTGACTGCATTCATGAGCCCTTTCCTGGAGCGAGCCCTTTCCTGGAGCTAGACAGCAAAGGGTAGGGCCGGCTCTGGGTTATAAATAGCCCTGGACCCGGCCCTACCCTTTGCTGTCTCTCATGTACTGCTGTTTCTCTCCTCACCCTCTTTTCTACAATATAGAGTTGGATGGTTTCTGAGCCTTCCCTGTCTGATGCCACCAGCACCGTTTCAGACTCTAGAAGATTCTTAGTGAAAGAAGAGAGGTGTCATCCTGTGCCTTCTCTCCACTTCAGCCCGTTCCATGGGCCAGATGTTCCCCTTAGCGGCCCCACCCTTCAGTATGGGTAGAGCTGGACTTGCGCCTTCCTGCCTGCGCTGTTTTTCCTCCCGGCTTTCCAAATCCTGTGGGTGAAATGAGACATAGTGCTCCCACCCACACAGGCACCGGCATCTTGTGCTGGGCGGGGCCACCATGGGCTCTGCCATCCTGCTGGTTTCCCTGGGCCCTGCCGGCTCCCTAGTGCTCACAGTGGCAAGATTGTTCTCAAAATAGGGGCAGGGAAGGTGGGTGGATGGCTGCTGCTGCCGGAGGAGCCTACCATCCGCTTCACCCCGTCCCTTGCGTGGGGCAGGAAGCAACATCTGGACATGCTGGGAGGCACCTGCAGGAGCAGCTGAGGGATGAGCTCCTAAGGTGCTGCCATTCACATTGGGCAGAGAGGGGGCGTCATGGGCTCCTCTTCCACTGTGTATCAGTGTAGCGTTGACAGTGGACTTGCTAAAGGGGACCCACATGTCTGCAGACGAGGATCCTGAGACCCTGAAGGAGGCCTAGAGCTTCATGAAAGATGCAGCCAAAACTAGGACCCAGCCAGATTTTTGAGATTCACTCACATTCGATTTACTAATCGAAACTTAATTGAACACTTTGGTGTTCTAGGCCCTGTGCTGGGCACAGGAAATTGCAAGTTCAGGCACAGCCATGCCCTATAGGATCCTGCCTATGGAGCCACTGCCCAGCCTGCCCTGGAGGGATGACCGTGCATGGGACCTGGGTGTCCTTTCCCTGGAGCAGCTCTCAGTCCAGGTTTTAGTGACTTTCACCTACATACATGTCCATACTCACAGCTCCTGTACACACTCACACAGGTGCATACGCACTTAGAAGATTCCCAGAGCAAAATGATGGCGAAGAGGGCTTTTTAGGTGGTCCTTGTGGGCAAGTGAGAATGTGATATAAGCCCCAGGACTCGGGGTGGTATTGGGCTCCTCTCCTCCACTTTATACCCAGGCAGGGCCTATGTCCCTCCTTCTGGGCCAGGGAAGTAGAAAGGACAGCAGGGCTAGCAGCACAGATTCTGCCCCAGGAAATCTGTGGCCACCTCTGGAGACATTTGTGGCTGTC
Organism: Carlito syrichta; assembly: GCF_000164805.1. NCBI lineage: Eukaryota > Metazoa > Chordata > Mammalia > Primates > Tarsiidae > Carlito > Carlito syrichta. The sequence goes on along the minus strand of NW_007031221.1, from coordinate 63,163 downwards.
ACACCTGGGGAAGAAGGTAATATTGACAAAGGGTAGGTGGAGGCTGGGGATGTTGCACAGCATCCTATGAGGCACAGGACCTCACCCTGCAGCCCCTAACAGAGACTCCTCCAGCTTGATGTCAGCAGGGCAAGGGCAAGAAGCCTGCCCTGCATCTGTGATTTTCTCCAAGTGGTTTGGGAAAGCAAGTGATCAGAGTTCATCACTCCAGTGTTCTGCACCTGTGGGCTGAGAAACCAGAGGAGCAATGGGTAGGGCTTTTATGGAAGCAGAACCCCTCTTTCCACCAGTTGCCACCAGCGGAGCAGAGGGAGCACAGACCCAGGCTGGTGGAGCAACACTGACATTGCCCATGTGTGGCCAGGGAGTGAGAGGTCAGTGGCCAGAAAGTGGCAGTTTTTATTGCTATTGGCATCATCTGTATTAGTCTGCTGTGGCTGCCATAAACAACCACAGACCCGAGGCTTCAACAACAGATGTTTATTTTCTCACAATTCCAGAAGTCCCAGATCAAGGTGTCAGCAAGTCAGTTTCCTCTCAGGCCTCTCCTGGGTTTGTCTTTTTCCCATGTCTTCACATGGTCTCTGTGTGAATCTGTGTTCTGATTGCCTCTTTTTTTTTTTTTTTTTGAGTCAGAGTCTCACTCTGTTACCCAGGCTGGAGTGCAGTGGCATGCTCACAGCCACCACAGCCTCAACCTACTGGGCTCAGGTGATCTTTCAGCCTCAGCCTTCCAAGTAGCTGAAACTACACTACAGCTGATTTTTTAATTTTATCATAGAGATGAGGTCTCACCAACTTGCCCAGCCTGGTCTCAAACTCCTGGGCTCAACCTCTCACCTCTGCCCCCCAAAGTGCTAGGATTACAGGCATGAGCCACTGTTTGCCTGGCTGCCTCTTCTTTTGTAAGAATATATTTTATTTTGGATCAGGGCCAACCTTTGGGGCTTCATTTTAACGTAACCATCCCTTTAAAAGCCCTATCTCCAAACACTGACATTCTGAGGTGCTGGGATTAGGACTTCAACATATGAATTTGGCGGGATGGGATGCACAAGCCCATAATATCGTCATAACTAGGATTAGAACATGGCCGCACAGGGTGCGGGCTGTATCAGCATTTAACAACATGTCACCTCTCTTTTTGGAGGCTGAGGTAGTAGAGCTTCACTGGACTTTCATCAGGGACACTGATGGGCAGGGGGAACTTTGCCATAGCCTACCTGTAACAGGGTCCCCGCCTGAATCTAGAAAGCAGGGTGAGAGGACAAAGGTCATAAGCTCCAGGCATAGGGTTTCCACCTGGCAAGTGACAGCAGCCCCCAGCTGTAGGGAGGGCGTGTGGAGGCAGATGGTAGCGGCCGGCCCTGTGGGTCCAAGGGTCAGGTGGCAGCAGCAGTCAGGGAATCCAGACAAGGAGAGAACCAGGTGAATAGGAGAGAGTGGAGCTTAAGCTGCAGCAGGAGTCCTGGTGGTCATGCAGCAGGCCCTGACACCCTCTCGGGCCAAGCCTCTGTCCTTTTTTGACTAGGTTAGGGCAGCCACTTCTCGGTCGTTGGCAGAAAGAGTGGAGGGTGGCCTGGCCCAGCTTGCTCAGTGCCCAGCTTCCCAGTGTGTTGAGACCAAGGATGGCCCTGGGCTTTGTTGGATGATCCTCCTAGAATTTGCAGTGACCACAGTGAGTGGCTGATATGTGCCAAGGCTCCCATGTTTCCCTTTTAATTCCACGTGGGGCCTCCTGGAGGACTTGTCCAGAGGTTGACAAGTTGACCTTCCTCTATGAGGGAGCCAACACCAGCATTTCCCCCTGCTGATCTGACTTCTGTCTTTCTCTTTCAGAGTGAACTGGACTTGGAAAAGGGCTTAGAGATGAGGAAATGGGTCCTGTCTGGAATCCTGGCTAGCGAGGAGACTTACCTGAGCCACCTGGAGGCACTGCTGCTGGTAAGAGGGTGTGGGGGGCTGGGCAGGGCAGGGTTACAGGGTGGGGAGAACTCTCTGCTCCTAAGTCCCAGGTCAGCTGTCAAAAGTTGGGCAACTCACCATCCCTGGAGCAGATACGGACTGAAGACTCAGTTGCCAATACAAGCCGTGTTTAAATTCTATTTTTTATATGATTTAAAAAATTGTATCTGTCACATAACCATGACTTTCTCCGGTCATACGTGCCCTTTTACAGCCCATGAAGCCTTTGAAAGCTGCTGCTACCACCTCTCAGCCGGTGCTGACGAGTCAGCAGATTGAGACCATCTTCTTCAAAGTGCCTGAGCTCTACGAGATCCACAAAGAATTCTACGACGGGCTCCTCCCCCGCGTGCAGCAGTGGAGCCACCAGCAGCGGGTGGGCGACCTCTTCCAGAAGCTGGTGAGTGACTTGGAAAAGGTGTGTGGCAGCCTCCTAGGATCAGGTTTGCTGGGAGCCTTTGGCTGGGTGGGAACCTGGCCCATCCTATGACCTGCGGGTAAGTGCTGCTGAGGAGATGCCAAGGTGATAGTATCAAGGGTGAGTCAGGTGTGTCTCAGTGCCTGAGATGCCAAAGGGCAAGCTTCGAGGAGGGAGAGGCCAGGAGACATGCCTGCCCCAGCTCTAGACCAGTGAGCTGGGTATCCTCCCCTACCCCTGGTGCTGGTCACATCACTGAGTCCTTTATGGCTCCACGTGGAATTTTACTCAAGGTTTCCAGTCTCCAGGTCCAGCTACTGCCTTGAGGATCCCTGGGGACCAAAATGCTACTGTCACCCCGGACAGTGGGACTTGGCCACAAGACAGAGGAGACTAGGGACAGGCATTGCCTGGAAGGGCAAGTACAGGTGGGAGCAATGAGGAATTGTTATACTTTATTTCATTTTTGCAGTCATCCAAACGTAAGGCCCTTGAATCACTTGGAGGATTAAAATAAAACAAAGAAAATGTGGCCTGGGAAGAGGAGACTTGGGCAGTAAAAATCAAGGTAGTGAGGAAATCGCCCTATATTGAAAGAGGGCCCTGGAAGAGAGAAATGGTAAAAACAGAACATCTGTGTGACCCTGTCTCCTGCGAGCAGGTATCTTAGGAAGCATGTTTAATGCTAGGTACTTTCACAGTGATATCCTTGAGTGCTGTAGGCATCAGGACATATCCTGGTGATCAGGCTGGAGAAGTGCAGTAGGGGATTGGCCTATGACCGGGGACCCCTACCCCAGAGTATAACCCGAGTGTGCCATGTGCTGGTTCCTGCACAGCTAGGATAGGTTCTGATCCAGGGTAGGCAGTGTCCTGAGGCTTACAGTGTCTCACCTGAGCTCAGGCAGCCCTATGAGATGGATAGGTCATTTGCCTGGGCCTCAACCTTTGGATTGCCTTTCTCCGAAAAGAGTACATTTCTCCCTGCTTTTCAGGGACATAAAACTGAAGCATAGGTAGGATTGGATGGCAGAATAACAGTTTCTAAAAGGTCTCAGTGGGCCAAAACTGGCAAGAATCTATTTGGCAGAAGTGACTGTAGAATCCCAATTCAGGTCCCCATAGGTGGAAGCACCATCAGAGGATGGGAGAGACTTGCCAGAAGACAGTTCGGGGGAATTCTGTGGCCCTTTGCTGGCCTCAGGGACAAGAGGAGCCAAAGATGCTGCTTATAAGTCACTGGGATTGGCCGGGCACGGTGCCTCACGTCTGTAATCCCAGCATTTTGGGAGCTGAGGTGAGAGAATTGCCTGAGACCACGGGTTCGAGACTAGCCTGGGCAACTTGACGAGACCTCATCTCCTCAATAAATCAAAAAAATTAGCCAGGCATGGTGGTACATGCCTGTAGTTCCAGCTACTTGAAAGGCTGAGACGGAAGGAAAAGCAGGTTGAGGCTGTGGTGAACCTGTGCTAGGCTGAACCTAGCAGGTTGAGGCTGTGGTGGCTGTGAGCGTGCCACTGCACTCCAGTCTGGGCGACAGAGTGAGATTCCAACTAAAAAAAAACGTCACTGGGATCAGGGACTGGAAATGTAACTGCCTGTAATCTCAGTTCTTTGGGAGTCCAAGGCAGGAGGATCACTTGAGGCCAGACGAGACCAACCTGGTCAACATAGTGAGATCTCATCTCTATAGAAAAATTAGCCAGGCATGGTGACATGTGCCTGTAGTTCCAGCTACTCAGGAGGCTGAAGTAGGGGGATCCCTTGAGCCAAGGAGTTCAAGCTTACAGTGAGTGATGATCATACTACTGCACTCCAGCCTGGGCAAGAGGGTGAGTCCCCCTTTCAAACAAATGAATGAATGAGTGAATGAATGATTAGGACCAGTAAGCTGTAGTGTCCTGATTAAGAAATGATAGCCAACCATTCCTGACATTAGCCAGGCCACACCCAGGACAGTTATCATGTTGAGTTGCACATTGAACCAAGACAAGGATAAGGCGCTTGTCCTAAAGGAATAAACAGTTGAGGGGCCTAGGTTGAAGGAACAAATCTAAAGCATAGGCGATCACCATTTGTCTTCTGGCACATGAAGTTCTGTGAGTTCTTTGAAAAGACCCCTTTGCCCGACCTATGTGGCCAGGGTTCCATCTCTGAGAACCCCAATCCTGATTTTTGGCATGGACATTTTTTTTTTAAAGTTGTTATTTTTTAAAAGAGACAAGGTCTTGCTATGCTGCCTAGGCTGGAGTGCAGTCACTATTCACAGGCGCAATCCCACTACTGATCAGCACGGGAGTTTTGTTTTTTTGTTTTTTTTTTTTGAGTTGGAGTCTCACTCAGTCGTCCAGACTGGAGTGCAGTGGCCACTCCTGACCACCACAGCCTCGCCTGCTGGGCTCTGGTGATCCTTCCGCCTCAGCCTTCCAAGTAGCTGGAACTATAGGCGTGTGCTACCATGCCTGGCTAATTTTTTGATTTATTGTAGAGATGAGGTCTTGCTGCCCAGGCGGGTCTCGAACCCGCGGGCTCAGGCAATCCGCTCACCTCAGCCTCCCAAAGGCACGGGATTACAGGCTGAGCCACTGAGCCCGGCTAGCATGGGAGTTTTGACCTGCTGCCTGGGTCAGTTCATTCTTCCTTATGCAATCTGGAGGAGTCCCCCACTCCCAAGAGGTCATCCTTTTTGATGCTGAACTTAGTGCAGACACTGATCAGCATAGCACACTGCAGCCCAGAATCTTGGACTCAAGTGATGCTCCCACCTCAGTCTTCTGAGTAGCTGGGACTACAGGCGCGCACCACCACACCCAGCATGCACACTCTTTTTCTGGAGCATTCTCCAACCCCAGGGGTAGGGGTGGCCCAAGACTGGGTCCCCTCTAAGCATGAAGAGCACAGGGTTTCTTAAAAGCCTAGTCCCTGGCCCCAACACTCCCAGAAACCCAGCTGGGGCTCACTCTGGCCTTACCCTGGCTTGCACTGGGGCCTGAGCATTCCACTCTGAGGCAGAGCTTTCCTGTAGGCGGACCCCTCCCTCCACCACTCTGGTGCAGACCCACTGGATTCAGTTGAGAGCTAAAGCCCAAAAAATGCCCAAGGCACTTGTTTCGTCCAGTTCTTGTCTCCTGGGGCTCCCTTCCCCGTGACCAGAGAATAGGAAGCTATATTTTGATGCAAGTGTCCCTCACCTTTGAAGCCCCCTGTGTGTGTCAGCAGTTTTAAATCTAGTTGATTGGACTCACCCTGCCACCCTCCTGAGAAATGAATTGTGTTGTTGGAAAAAAAATAAAACCACATCTAGAGCGCTTCCCCGAATACATTCTGAAATTACTGGGAAACTTTAAAAAAATTTTAATATCCAATGAACACTGGATTTAACTTTGGAAAGTTTCTGCTGGTTTTCCTGGTGTCCTTGAGCTACCTTTGTGCGTCAGATGCTGCAGAAAGAAGGTTGGGGAGAGAGGCTGGGGTTGCAGTGGGAGGTCATTCCTGGTAGCCTTGTGCTGAGTATTCACGTGTTCAACCTGGGCTGAGCACCGAGGACTCTCTAAGGACAGATAGGCTTGGTGCTTGCCTTCATCCCTCTCAGACCAGCTCAGGAGGGTTGGTCCAGTATCTCCTGGCTGGGAGAGTCCTACAACCAGAAGTTCTCAATGACCTGCCCAACTTTGGTGCCTCTTCCTGAGCCTGGGAACTTGTGAGCTGTGTCTGATAGTTCAGAAAGCCTGATTCACATTTGGCTTCTGCCACCTCTTCCTATAGGGCTGTACAGGCTCATGTCCACAGTTAAGGGTTTTGTTTCTGGCTGAAATTTTATCAGCTCAGATTTTTTTGTTTTTCTGATCATTTCAAACTTTCAGGAGAGTTGTAAGAATAGTACAAAAAACCCTCATGTAACCTTCACCCAGATATGCTGGTTGTAAACATTTTACCACATTTGTATCTTTTCTTTGTACATGTACACACACACACACAAAACAAGAGTTTTGTTTTCCCTGAATCATTCATTGTGTATTTGTTAAGAACAAGGACATTCTCTTCCATAACCCACAGTACAATTTGTCAAATTCAGGAAATTTCACAGTGACATGAGCTATTATTTAATAGGCAGACCATATAGATTTCCCCAAGTTAACAATCATGTTCTTCCCATCCGTTTTCTTCTCTGATTCAGCATCCAATCCAGGATGTTAGGTACCTGGTTGTTGCATCTCTTCAGTCTCCTTCGACTTGTACCCGTTCCGTGGATTTTGCTTTTTTAAAGGGCACAGTTCAGTTCAGGTTCATCAGTTTCCTCTGAAGGAATAGATTCAGGCTGTGCACTACTGTAGCACAACAGTGAGGCCATGTCCTTTGGTGCATCAGATCAGGAGGCACATGATCTCCATTTGTGCCATCGTCAGTGCAGCTTGGGTTTTTAGATTAGCTAAAAACATGGAAATAAATAGCTTGCAATGTCTCACAAAGCACCTGGAAGATGCGAGCTCCTTGGGCAGGAAGAAGGAGTAGTTACGAAAGGAGGCCTCCTCCCAAGACCCTTAGGATGCTGCTCAGCAGTCACCTCTTCCGAGAAGCCATTCTGATCCTGGCCCTGACCACTTTCTCAAAGCAGCCCCGTTGTTCTCAGTCCCTACCCCGCTTGTAGCCATCTGCCGTTCATGTGTGTGTTCACTTATTTATTTATCAAGCATTCTCCTGTTAGAGCACTGGCTGCAGAGGGCAGCACCGTGTCCAAAATTATTCACAGCTGTGGTGACAGAGCCATAGTTGGAGGGGAGCCACTCAGTGACCAATAAAGGAAGGAGGAGGGAAAGAAAGAAGAGCTCTGGTTTTCATCACTGCACCAGTGAGGGAGAACCTGGAATTCAAGGCTGCAAGGGCTTATCCAGGGTGGTCAGATGGCAGAGGCTGAGCGGGGCATCTTTGAGCTACTGCTCTTTCCTCGTACACCCCAAGGCCCTCTGTACAGCCTCCACAGAACTTGGGGCCAGAAGACCAGATGGTGCCAAGGATGCCTGGTTCACCCAGCTTCTGGGATTGTCATCTATAGAAACATAAAATTCATTGCTTGCAGAAATAAAATTTAGGTTCAGCATAGAACAAACCCAAGGAGCAGTGAATGCCTTAGACTTCCAGCTCTTAATTGGCTGCAGTGTGAGTCTTCATCCCTGGCCGGTGGGTCTGCTGGGTCCGCTGGGTCTGCCCTTACCTTCTCCAGGTTTGGGTTTGGTGCTTTTTCCCTTACTGCCTCTAAAAGTAATGTGAGGCCCATAGATGGTGTTGTCTGCGCGTACTCACACCCACAGAAGTTGTCACTCAACTGAATGTGTGTCTCAGTAGGAGGTTGAGTGAAGAGACCCTCTATTAGTGCCTTTTGTTTAATAAAGGACAAACAAAATCCCTATTGCCTTATAGCCAGCAGCTCTCCCATCTACCAGGCATGCTGCATGACATCTGAACACACCCTCACTGGTATCTGGCGGGGTCGGGGGCACCCCTCTCTGCACAGGTAGCCAAACCTCCTGTTCCTTATGTGTCTGAAGGGATTGGATGTGTGTGGCGCACTGTAGCCACTGTGGGCTGGGGGTGCTCACCTCTGTGTCTGGGGTGGTTTCCTGCAGCAGAACATGAAGGTGCTGCTCAGTCCCACCTGCAGAGAGACACTTGTCTGGAGTCACTGACCTCAAACTTTAGCTCCCACTTGTGGCACCGTTTAAGCAAGTGAAGTGGGAGGAATAAGCAGCTATGAGAGGGAGCCATTACCTGCCTGGGCCATGAGTCACTTCTCACCATGTCATCTTGGGAAAGGGAAGTGTGCTGGGTGGGTGGGGAGGGGAAGCTTGTGGGAGGGAGTGGCACTGAAGAGCTGAGGCTTCTGCAGCCTGTGTGTGTCTGCTGTACCTGGGGTTGCTCCAGAGCTGTGCACGGAAGCCTATTCCTCAAAGAGATAGGGAGCAGCAGTCCCTGTCCTGCACCTGTCCCACACTTGTCCCATACTGTCTTCCTTCCTCCCTGCAGGCCAGCCAGCTGGGTGTATACCGAGCCTTTGTGGACAACTACGGAGTTGCCATGGAAACGGCTGAGAAATGCTGTCAGGCCAATGCTCAGTTTGCAGAAATCTCTGAGGTAACACTGTGATGCTGTTCAGACAGGTGCACTGCTGACTGCCACCCACACCCCTCCACCTCCACGGGAGAACAAAGTGCACTTAATCAAGGTCTGATCATAAACCCCAGCTCTGTTTACAGATTCTGCTGGGTTTGTTCTGTCGGTCTTGTGCTGGGGACACTGTTGTGCCCAGACAGAAGGAGCAGCCCATAGTGTCCTGCCACCTCAAGGACCAGGGCTCGAGTCCCAGTCTCGGCTGGACTCCTGGACAGTCCTGTGCTCAGTCTGCAGTGAAGAATATCTGTAGTTCTGCCCTTCAACAGTAGTCGAGGCTTTACCAAGGTCTCATCACAGGAGTCCTGAGACTGACTTTGCACCTGTCACTGGAGACTGGGTGGCAGATATCCTGCTCTTTTTCTTTTCTATCTACTAGCGACCTTCTGAGCTGGGAGCATTGAGGAATGAAGATTCATGGCACCTGTGCCTGTAGACCCATGTGGGGAGCAAAACCCCAGGTTGGAACCACACCATCCCAGGCCCCAGGTCTCAGGGGCTGCAGACTCCATCCCTGTATTGAGCCTCTGAGACTAGAGCCTCAACTTATGGAATGTTAGCCCCAGGACCTCAAAAGAGCCCCTTGGGTACAGAGCCCTGGTGGCCAAGTCAGGAGCAGAACCCAGTAGCTCCCCTTGGGTTTGCATTTCTGTAGTCACTCTTGATTTTGGTGACTTCTACTTGCTATAGCTATGACTTCTGACTTAGATTTCTCCCACCCAGCAAGGATTCTGGGTGGAAAGCACTCTGTGTGAGAGACAGTATTAGAAAGAGAAATGAGAGCTAGAAATATGGACTGGGTCTGGTCTCTCTTGCTGGGACACAGCTCTCGACTGTCACACCTGCACTTTCTTCCTAAAGCTTTGCGCTATTTATGGTTTATCACAATGTGGGTTGGGGGGTGAGCATCATGGGTCCTAGGTCTGACATCTCCCTGGTGATAATGATATGCACTTTGGCTTAACGTACATGAAACCAAACTCACATATTTCAAAAAAGATGCAGAGAAACTGGAGCCACCCAAAGAGAGTGAAATCAAGCTCAAGGAAGAGTCAGCAGCAGGTCGTGTGTTCTGGGGGGGGGGGTCTGTGCTCAGGCGTGGGGGCCTGAGGATTGCCCTTAAGCCGAGGGAGGGATAGACTAGTGGTTCTTTGTCTTCTGATAGCATGTGCCATCCTGGTTTTCCAGAACCCATGGGTGCCCCACTCCTTCTTGGGTGCTACTAGTAACAGGATCTGTACACAGCTAGAACTCCAGGTCTCCCTTCCTACCTGCCATGCTCTCCCTGGAACATCCAGTCATTATCTTTTCCTTTTTCATTAAATTAGCAATCCTCACACCCACAATACCTGCAATAGTCACACAGAATTCCAAGTAACCTTGACAAATTAGAGACCTGATCCTTTGAGAGAAGATTACAGTTAAGTGGCCAAGTTCAAGTCCACCTTGACAGGTTTCTACAGAGGAAGGAGGAAACATTGGTGGGAAGCCACCTGGGGGGAATCGCATGATCCCACCGACTGCACACTACTGGGAATCTGAGCCAATGCAGGGAGTGGGAAAGCAGCTCAGGACAGCCAGAAGTCGGCCCTCTGTGAAGGTTTGTAGCACTTGTACTGTTCTCCATCCATGTTTAAAAGAGATAGCAAATCAAGTTCAAGGGAGAGGCAGCAGCAGGCCATGCGGAGGTGTAAAGGGCTGTATTCTGAGGTGGGGAACGTTAGTACTAGAGTATGGGGGTCTGAGTATCACCTAGAAGCACAGGGAGGGGTGGAGTAGTAGTCCTTCATCTTCTTCCAGACAATACTGAGATGGGTACAAGGCAGCTTCCAGTTAGATCAGAGTTGTCCACTGTCCAGGAAATGCCAAGTCCCTAGATAGTAGATAATAGGAGTTACATGAAAAGGGCTTCCGTTGTCAAGTAAATTGGGAAAATGTGGGATTAAACCAAACTCACAAGTTTCCTGGAGGTATGCTTCCCGGAGCTCCCAAATACTCCTGTGCATTGCGCTGTCCAGGGCACGTGGAGCATGGGCCACACACCTCCCAGACTCATGGGAGCACAGCACCTGGCTTTTGTTGTCTTTTGTTTAGCTCTCCCACACCTCACGCCCTTTGGAAAATGCTGAGTCAGATGTATGGAGGAGCAATCAATGCGAGGGATGTTAGACTCGAGGAAAAGTATAGCAGAGTCTGACCCCAGGGAGCTGGAAGATACCAGCTTTTGGGCTTGAAAGATTTTCTGCAACACAAAATGTTGGCAGAACGGTCTCAGAGCCTCCTCCACGTTTGATATGTATGCTTTTGTTCAGAAGCCTGGTATGGGAATTAATCTCAGCTCCTTTCCAGAGGATTTCAGTTACACAGGCATCCTTTATCCTCAATTTTCTTTGTACCTTAAACCCAATTAGTGATGCCTTTGATGCAGTTGTGTTAAAACACAGTCTAGCCACTAAAAAGCCCTGCTCTTGGCCAGGTATAGTGGCTCATGCCTGTAATCCTGCACCTTGGGAGGCTAAGGTAGGAGAATCACTTGAGTCCAGGAGTTCAAGATCAGCCTGAACCACATAGTGAGACCTCATCTCTATGAAAATTTTTTTTTAAAAATTAGCTGTGCAGGGTGGTGCATGCCTGTAGTCCCAATTACTCAGTATACTGAGGTGGAAGGATCACCTGAGCCCAGGCAGTCAACGCTGTAGTGAGCCATGATCATGCCACTGTACTCCAACCTGGGTGACAGAGAGACCCTGTCTAAAAAAAACAAAAACAAAAAAACCTTACTCTTGCCCTGAGAATCTTACCACCTCTTTTTAGTAAATATGCTTGCAAATCAAGAGAAGACAGATGAAGGTATCGGTCTCAGTAGTTGCGGAGAATGCCCACCCTGGCCATCCCCAAAGGCTAGTGAGTGCTCTTCTGAACTACTAGCCCCCTTGCCGCTATCTAATCACAAGAAAGCAGTGATATGCATTTAAGAAGTGCGCCACTATTTGCTTTTGTTTAAAGTATTCACTGTATCATTGGTTCCCAACCCGAGGTGCTTTTGTCCCCAAAGAATGCTTGGCAGTGCCTGGAGATATTTTTGGTTGTCACAGCAGCAGGAAGGCAGGGGTGCCGCTGCCCCTACAGGTAGAGACCAGGGTGCTGCTCAGCATCCTGCAATGTGCACAGGACAGTTGCTCAGAACAGAGACTCTCCAGCCCAAAATGTCAACAGTGCCAAGATTGAGAAACCCTCCCAAGCGGATTACAGCACCCAGGGCATCCTGCATGCTCTGTTTGCCTGCGGGTTCCTGCTTATCCCATGATCTCATTCAGTGGCTCAGAATGCACCTGGGGTCCTTCCAACAAGGGAATGCTGAGATTGCTTTTAACAACTCCTGACCATGGAACTTCCTGCCCTGTCAAGGCAGCTTCAGTCATCCATGTGAACACATGCTTTTCTCTCTGCAGAACCTGAGAGCCAGAAGCAACAAGGATGCCAAGGATCCAACGACCAAGAACTCTCTGGAAAGTGAGTTCTCTGTGCTGACTTTTTGTGCCCTAGTGGGGGTGGCTGCTGCCACCTGCAGAGGGGACATTGCTGAAAAGTACACAGGACATGGTGTCCAGTTGGGTTACCCTCTGGTGCTTCGCTATTTTAGACTTCAAATAGAGTAGGGACAAGGGAAGAACAACTCAGGACAAGGGAAGAGCAGCTTGGAGCAAGGAAGGACGCGGTCAGGACCAGTGTGCCACCAACAGGGTCATTTTAATGTCATTGTGTTGGCCAGGCGTGGTGGCTGACACCTGTAATCCTAGCACTTTGGGAGACCAAGGCAGGAGGATCGCTTGAGCCCAGCCTAGACAACATAGTGAGATCTCATCGCTACAAAAAAATAAAATAAAATTAGCTGGGTGTGGTGGCATGTGTCTGTAGTTGCAAGCAACTTGGGAGGCTAAGGCAAGAGGATCACTTCAGCCTAGGGGTTCAAGGCTATGATGAGCTGTGATTGTGCTATTTGCACTCCAGCCTGGACAACAGAGTGAGACCCAACTCAAAAGAAAAAGTCACCGTGTTGTCCCCAACAGCCCTATAAGGAGGATTTTATTTTCCCTTTTTGCAGATAACAGATAAGTTTAGAACATAAAGTAGCCCATGTAGAACACAGGTTCTAAGTGGCTGGCCAGGGATTGAATCCAGGGTTATTGGGAAGGTGGTGTCGGGAATTATATGGAACCCCTTACTTTCAGTTGTCAGGATGGTATGGATAGTTACACTCATGGAGAATAGCAGATGTGGCTCTGGTCCCCAGAGCTTCATACTCTGGACCTCAGTTTCCCCATCTGTGAAGTGAAAATAGTAGTACATGCCCTACACTGGCTGTGGGAGTCCCCTGAGGAAATGTACCCAGCGTGTGTCAGAACACCCAAGCATCCAAGCTTGTGATGGGCCATGCTCACAGTCATCACGGAGAAGCACAGGTGGCCAAGTCTGGCCAGAGCTTCTGCTGTGGTTGGGGGCTGCTCCCACTGTAGTGGAGATCCTGTGCAGCTGGGGTCCAGGTGTCCTCAAGCAGGTTCCCTCAGTGCCTGTCAAACCATCGTGTTGCCTGTTGGAATCAGCGACCCTGGCAGGGTACAACACGGTCCTGTGTCAGCATGAGTCAGCTCCTGCCCTTCTCAAAATCAGACCTCCAAAATGTCCTGGGATTGACATTGGGACAGTGTACTGGTCTGCTCCCAGCATCCCCTCTGGGCTGGAGAGCAGGTTTCTTGCCAGGGTGCTGGTGGGCTCCCTGACCTCAGACTGGAGAAGTGTCTATGCTGAGCCTTTTTAGCAGTTGTCCCTGAGTCGCCCATGCAGACTCGGGTCTGACCAACCACTCTGGACTCTGCATATAATGTCCTGGACATAAACCTCAAAGCTTTCTGGGTTGGGTACTCTGGGTTTGCCCTTGTCACTGCAGAGGGGAGAGGGCGGCCTGTGGAGGTTGGGGCCTCCCCTTGTCCTTGCACTGAGGTGGGCAGGTGGGTGATCACTTGCTCCATCTCTCATCCCACCTGTCTTTCCGCAGCTCTGCTCTACAAGCCTGTGGACCGGGTGACGAGGAGCACACTGGTCCTTCACGTGAGTCGCAGTGCCCCTTTGGACTGGGACCAGTTCTTCCCCCAAGGACCCATGGCAATGTCCAGAGATATGTTTGGTTGTCACACCTGCAGCCGAGGGGGTGCTACTGGCATCTGGTGGGTAGAGGCCAGGGATGGTTCTAGACATCTTAATAGAGCACAGGACATCTTCCCCCAAACCCTGCCCCAGCAAAGAATTGTCCAATCAATAAGTCAGCAGAGCTGAGGTCTAGATACCCTACCCCAGACCCTTACAACAGGAGTCCCTCTTGGCAGAGTGCATATAACGTGGGTTTGTCAGAGTGCCATTGGAGTTCCTGGGATGGTACTCACAGAGGTACTGTCTGCAAAGCCCAGGCCTGAGCGAGAGAGATGGTGGTGGCACTTAGGGAGCCAGCACTCTGGGTTACACCCATGTGTGTCTACACTTTGCACACCGTGATTGGTGCCAGTGCTGCTCTCGGTCTAACTCAAGTCTTTCTGCTGGGGCAGGACTTGCTGAAGCACACTCCCTCCAGCCACCCTGACCACCCCTTGCTGCAGGACGCCCTCCGCATCTCGCAGAACTTCCTGTCCAGCATCAATGAGGAGATCACACCCCGCCGACAGTCTATGACAGTGAAGAAGGGAGAGGTGAGCATGGCCGGGGTGGCCTGGGTTGGCCCAGACCACCTGAGCTGGGGGCACACAGGGCACCCTCAGTCTGAGGCTAGGAACCCCTCCTGGTCCTCAACAGACTGACCCTGGACAGCTCAGCTTACCACAGGCAGTGTGTTACCTTTCGGGATCAGTGACTCTGGCAGGGTACAACCAAGTCCTGTGTAGGAGATGTTGAGGTAAAGTTGCAGGGTTACCCCGCACATCCTATACCTTCTAGATGACGTCCATCACTGTGCCTCACCCTACTGCCTCTTTCTTTTTCTGTTGTGGTGGGTTATGTCCAGACACCCCCTTTTATTCTCTATACTGTTGCCAGCTAAAGGTTCCCAGCCAAGATCTGTGAGGACAGGCTGCTTGAGGACAGCATCTTGAGTGCTCTTTCATAAAAAAAAAACAACCAGTTAACCCCAGATTTAAGGGGGGTCCAAGGTTTGTATCTGTGACAGGAAACTGGCTAAAGCACTTGATGTCTTCCTTCAGAAAGGTTCTCTCCATTCCATCACTGGCCATCACTCAGTCACTCTGAGTGCACATCATCAATGAGCAGGCATGGTCTGTGCCTCTCTGAGCCTTCCTGGGAGGAGCTCAGCATGTTGCTAGGCAGATGTCTTTCCCAGCCAGGCAGCATCTATTGAGCACTGTTAAGACATGCAGGCTGGGGATCTAGCATCCAGCGGGAGCGTGGCCAGGATGGTCTAACTTGGCCTGGCCTGCCTGAGCCAGGGGCACACAAGTCACTCCCCTCCTGGTCCTCAGCAGACTGTCCCTGGTCAGCTCAGCCTAACATAGGCAGCGTGTTGCCTTTTGGGATTGGTGACCCTGTCAGGGTACAACCCAGTGCTGTGTGAAAAACAAATTGTCAGAAGCAGCACTGAGTTGAAGAGCTGACCCCCGCCTCTGGGGTCTTGTGTAGGGATAGGAGCTATCTGGCCCAGGCAGGACACAGGTAGGATGTAAACCTGACTGTCGTTGCCTCTGAGAATCACTGACTCCTCTTTCTTCTGGTTTGTGTGCCAAGGATGCTGTGCTGAGGTTGCAGACCCTGTCTTTAGGGGGTCCCAGGGCTGACCTGCCCAGCACACAGGGTTTCTTTTCTTCTTCTTGGCCTGGGCTATCAGGCAGGCCACACTCAGCCCTGTCCTCTGCACATTGGATGAGTCAAGTTCCTCCTTGGGACTGGCCCAGGAAGGGCCTGGAGAAGGAGGGAGCTGACCCTCCTTCTTCAGGCTTGTCCAGGCCCTGAACCCCGGCAGACTTGGGGTTTCATCCTAGCATCTCAAGGACTGACCCACCTGGCAGGCTGTGGCTTCTTCCTGGGCCTGTTCATCATCTTTGAAGCAAGGTGGGAACATGGCCCCGCCTCACCGGGCACCTGGGCACTCAAAGGAGCATAATTTAGCAGCAGTCCTGACCATCTATGTCACCTCCTTTGGGGTCTCTGAGCTCAGTGAAGGCAGAAGTGAGTCCCTGGCACCACCCAGGGGAGATGTTGTGCAGGGCAAGGGACTCCCCACGAAACCGGGACTGGTGTAGGGATCAGATCTTGCTTTTTGGAGCAACACCTGGGCCCTGCCCCTGGTTCTCTCCCTCAGTTCAGGGCCACTGAAGGAGAGCACAGCTGTGGCCTCCCTGTGGCAGTTCACACAGACCTAACTGGGTGTTGAATTTGCTTCTCCTAAGCCTCCATGTACCGGTTGGGTTCTTGCAGGGTTCGCCTGTCCCTCCTCGGGTGACTGCTCTCTCTTTTCTGCCAGCTGTTCTTTGATGAGCACTCTAGTCTCCTGGGAAACAAATACAGGCATCCTTGTTTCCTCATGACCTCTCATATGGTGCCAGGACTTCTCCCCCATCTTTGTATGACAGAGAGGATGATGACCTGCCCATGTGGCACTATTTATTTGTGTTGGAGGTGACAGAAGAGCTCCCTCTATGTTACCCGCCGGGAAGGAATCCTGGAGGGGCAGGAGCTGCAGGCTGCTTCCCCTTAGCTTTTGCAGCTTGGGAGGGTCTAGGCTTTCGTCTTGTGCCTGCCTCTCAGTTTGTTACACGACATTGATTATCAGGTTCCGAAAGGAAGAAGAAACTATGCCTCTGAGTCCTCGTGACAACTCTGTGGGGTCAGAGGCCTCTTCCCTTTTATGGGTAAGGAACCTGCAGCTCAGAGAGGTTGAATGGCTTGCTCACTGTCACACAGCTACCAAGTAGCTAAACCAGGATGTGAGACCAAGTATCCCCTAACCACCTGTGTGCACCCCAGATGTGTTATACTTTGGTTCCCCTTTCCCAGTGAACTGACAGGACTTGTCCACCCCTCCTTCTGTCCCTGCACTACCTGTAGGTAGGTGGGGTCCCAAGGAGGATGTGTCCCTCTTAGCACACTACTGAGTGTTAGATGCCGGGTGGAGCTCCATTCCCGGCTTCTCCTGCTGGAACACGTTGAGGGGGGGTGGTTAGGGCTCTGTTTCCAGCTTCTCTGGCAGCTTTGTAGCAAGAGGAAAGGTGCCTTCATCAGCCTGGGCATGTGGAAGT
Source organism: Carlito syrichta (assembly GCF_000164805.1). Lineage (NCBI taxonomy): Eukaryota > Metazoa > Chordata > Mammalia > Primates > Tarsiidae > Carlito > Carlito syrichta. Next base: position 46,315 of record NW_007031221.1, on the reverse strand, counting down.
GTTCCCACAGTCACTGCTGGCCCTCCTGAAAGGTGCCTGTCACCACTGCTTGACCTGGGTAAGTCAGAGTGTCACGGAGAGGCCTGGGTATGAGCCCCACACAGGGTCACAGACCCAGCCCTGATCCCCACTGTGGCCTGTGTAACTTCAGCATCCTTTTCAGTCAAGTTCATGATGCCAAGGCTGCACTCTCTGCAAAAGAGTGACTTTGGATGCCTCAGGTGGTTCCCTGACACTGAACAGTGGCCAGCAGATGTTCTGGCTTCCCAGTGTCCTGGCCCCAGCACACCTGGGGGCCGATCCTGTAGGCGCTGCCCAGGAGGATGCCCTCCTCGGCCTCCCCAGAAGCATCAGAATCAGAGGATCCTGTGGACATGTTTTCTTTCCAGACTGGGGTCCTGTGGGCTAGTGAGTGGGCGCTCATTTGCTTAGCTGAATTAACTTCACAGTGAGATAACCAGATTCCCACTGCTGGATAATTTCCCTGATGTGGCTGCCCGTCTGTCTGCTGTGAGCCTGCACCATGTGCTGCTCAGCACCCCTGGCTCAGTCTCTGAGGCATATAGGATGATTCGGTTTAGATGTTTTGTTTCCCAAGAACCAGCCAGGCATTGGTCTCCAGTACCCGTTACCTGCCTGGGATCCCAGAGACCCTTCATGGAAGCAGAACATGGGCAGTGGTCTGAACAGGAGCCTTGGAAAGGCCTGAGAAGTATCACTGGTGCAGGCTGCGGCCAAGAGGCAGTGAGACCAGGGCAGAGAAGAAGAGAGGCTGATGATTAAAGAGTTGGCGAACAGTTGGAGAAGGATGACAACCTGCCCATGTAGCGTTGTCCATGTTAGAGGCAATGGGAGAGCCCCATCTACATCACCAGCGAAGAAAGAGGGCCAGACCCTGTTGGCAAAGTCTGCAAGGGATGCTAGGGAGAGGGAGGTGCCCAGCCTAGGGGTGAAGACAGAAAGGGATGGGGTCCCTAGCTCCGCCATACACAGGGTTGGGGGTAGCCACTGTTCATCTCAGCACCAGCTTGCTCACACATAGAACGGGAGTGGGCCTGGACCTCATGGTGCCCACTGTTTCAAAAGCAGGAGACCCCAGGCCATTAGCTCTGCCTTGAGTCCTTGGTAGGAAGCTGAAGGGAACCTCAGCAGGCACTGCTTGCCAGAAGGTAAAAAAACTGTGGGCTACAAGGGCAGGGTGAGTGCCCCTTGTCGAGGTCTTTCTTGGCCCTTCATGAACATTTGCAAGTGGCGTCTGGGTGGAGCTGGCTGCATGGGACAGATCTGCAGAGAGAGATGTGATATTTTGGATAGCACTCTGCATAGAGCCTGACACCAAAAAGTAATCAGCAAATTCTAGCTACTGCCACCCTTACTGTTGTGAAAAGCCAGCATCGAGCTTCCCAGGCCCTGCCCTGCCCTCCACCCTGCAGGTTCCTGACCTTTCTGGGCCACCCAGTGATGGAGTGTCTTGTGATGTGTCTCTCTAGGGCAAAGGAGACTTTCTGGGCCAGAATTGGCCACAGAGGCTTTCTCAGGGACCAGGAAGCAGAGGTTTGCTTTGCGGTGGCGGGGGCGGGCAGTGAATCAGAGGGCAGCAGGGGCAGGCAGGACTCTGGACCTCATGCTCCATTATAGGTGTGCCTTGGCCTGACTGGGGATTCTCATTGCTCCCTGACCATCTACTGAAACTCTGGAGCCTGTCAGATGCCTATGTAGCCAGGGCCACTGATGGTCAATGCCAGCCAGGCCACTGGCACTCGGCCAACTCTCTAGGGTACAGGCTTTGTTCAGGGGCACAGTAGTGAGGGCTGGAGCTGCTGACCTCCTCCAGAGCCCCCCTGAGACAGCAGCTGACACCTCTACTTTGGCCTCACCTCGGCCCTCTTTCCTCTTTTCTCAGCCCCGACCTGTGTCCCCTCAGTGACTTTTCCTGGTCCCACCTGTCAAGGTACTGCAGTTCCTCTAGCTGAGGAAATTCACCGGCTCCATGGAACCGTGGTCTCTGGCTTCCCAGAGTATGTCTTAGTCACTTCAGACTGTTGTAACAAAATACTGTCTGCTGGGAGGCCTACACAACAGACATTTCCCATGGTTCTGGAGGCTGAAAAACTGAGGTCAGGGTGCCAGCACAGTGAGGTCCTGGGGCGAGTCCACACCTTGTTTACGCCTCTTCACTCTGTCCTCACGTGTCCTTCCAAGCGTGTGCATCCTTGGAGAGAGAGTAAGATCGCTCTTCTTCTTATGGGGATGCTAATTCCATCATGGGAGTCTCACTCTTATGACCTCATCTAAACTTAGGTGCCTCTCGAAGGCCCCACCTCCAGATACTGTCACACTGGGAGCTAGGGCTTCAACATGAATTTTGGAGGAATGCAGACATTCAGCCCATAACAATGCACTTCTTCCAGATTGGACTTTGGGGAAGGCTCTGGATGGGCTGTGTGTGTCTGAGGGAGGGGGAGTTGCCTCGGTGACAGCTACAGGAGGTGATCAGCCTGCGGGGGAGACTGCTTAGGAAGGAAGTGCCCCTCCTCATGGCACACAGCGGCCTTAAGGCTGTCCCTACCTCAGAAGATCATGGACAGACACATGATATAACCTCGCTGGGCCCCAGTTTCCTTACCTGTAGAAACGAGAGTGACTGTGCCTCCCTCACAGAGTCCTTGGAGCAGTGGGTGACATAATGTGTGGGAAGCTCTGAATGTGGCTCCTCCACCCGCAGAGGACTTGATAGATGGTCAACAATGGCCCCTTATGAGGCCCTTTAGGTTTAATTTCTTTTAATCCTTTAAAACATACCACCAGATTGGTCTTTTTCATCCCAACAGTTCTGGATATCTTTGCTCCCTTGGAAGGGGGGGCTCCTGTTGGAGCAATGTTACCGGTTATTCGAGAAGACAGATGGTGTTCCTTCCTGCTGGTGTTTCCCACCTGGGATGTGGGGGAGCACCCCAAAGGGAATGCTGTCCTGCTATCTGGTGCCTTCCTTCCCACCACTCTGCCCCACAGCACACATGGAGACACACAAACCTACACAGCAGCACATGAGGTTACTTACATGAGGACACACACAGGCCTAGACAAACACTCAGGAACATACAGTCTTGCAGGAACAAACACACACAGAGACATGGAGGTGCACATAGGGGGCACACTAGGACACACAGGAGACAGAGACACACAGAAACACATAGGTTCTCTCCCATCCCTTTTCCACTGCCAAAGTGAGCCCAGTCCTGGGATCCAGTGAGGTCCCAGCCCTCTCTACCCTACCCCTTCACCTGAGCCTCTCTACCCTACCCCTTCACCTGAGGGTGTTTACTGTGAGTGAGAGGCCAAGTCACGGGGACTGTCCTTTCCAACCATATGAACTTACACTGTCACTAGGACTCAATGGGGACTATGACCCAGGCCCCTGCTCTTGCCCTGTGTCTGGAGGACCCAATGGGTGGGTCGGGCAGGAGGTCTGTGCTGATTTTAAGGCATCCTGTACTCCCAGACCTGGGAGAATGGCTACTGAATATTACTGAGAAGGATGCCCTGGGGAGAAAGAGACCCAAGCTTCATGGGTCTCCCAGCTCTGTGCTGGTGCTGTGTGGGCTGGTGGGGCCGAGGCGCAGTGATGGGGAGTTGCACAGAGCTGGGCCCAAGATGCCACGGGTATGGTGGACTGGCTGGGATATATTGGGCACTGTGGCTTTGGAGCTTCTTTTAGAAAGATGAGAGTTGTACAGGTGGATGGGGAGGGTTGGGTGACGGTATCAAGAGAGCAGCCCCAGATGGGGCTGAGTCCACCTGTCAGAGCCTCACGGGTCAGCAGTCCATGCCCCAGAGGGGCTGTGTCCTCCCCACAGTCAAACCTGTGTCCTTTCAATGTAGCAGGCAGACTTACAGGTGCTACAGGCACTCAGAGTGACACTCAGTAGCCTTGCTGGAAGATAAGAGTGCCCTTAAGGTATTACTTCAGATGAACATGTGACGAGTGGACTGCGCCAGCTGTGGGGAGCATCAATGCTGGGGACCCATGACAGAGTGAGCCGTGTCTGCTGCTTCTGAGCCGGGTGTAGGGTGCCCCCTGCTGGTGGTGACAAGAAGCTCAATCCTTTGTGTGACGAGAGGGCTGCCCTGCCATATCACTACCACTCACAGAATGTCCCTTAAACCCCTTCTCCTAGGCTGGGAGACCCTCTACTGTGTCCCTGCAGAGGGGGCATCAGTGTCCCAGGACCCTCCTCGGACATGGTCCCCACTGTGGCCCCAGCAGCTGGTTGTGCCTGGGGTCTCTGGGGTCAGCCCTCCAGCACTACATGGACGTTTCTCCAGGTGGACATGCGTTTCTTGCTTCCCGTGGGTGCCGTCACCAGGCGGCCATCTGCCCTCAGCAGGTAGGGTATGGGTGAGTGCCGATGAGTCACAGCCTTGGCACACCATCGCCTTCCTGCCCTCCCACTTATGGGCACCAGCAGCCCCCGCGTAAGTCATCAGTTACCCCTCCCCAGGCCCAGCTGGCTGTCATGAGCCAGGCTGCTCAATGGTGACATGCAGCATCCATTCCTGGGAGTGTTGAGGGACTGTCGCAGGCTGCACTTGCATCCAGGGGATTCTGCTGCCTCCAGCTCCTCTACAGTGCGGGAGAGTTCAGGGAGACAGAGGCTCCCCAAGAAGAATTCCAGTCTGCAGGTTACCTGGTCTGGCCCCCTGGCCCAGTCTGGCTCCACCAGAGTATGGGGCCTCCTTGCTTCCTGTGTTGGGGATGGGTGCTTCTCCTGGGAGACACTCGGTTTCCATGCCCACTGATGTATGTGCTTGACCTGAAGATCCTTCCTCGTCATCACAACACAAGCTGGAGGTCACTCTCCCTAGGAAGCCTTTCCTGAGGTTTGGTAGGCCAGTGCCTGGCTAACCCCTAGTCTCACCCCAGAGCTTGTGGGCTCCTGAAGACAGAGACCAAAAAGTGTTGCCACTTGGTCTCTGTGCTGCCTGGGGCAGATGGTGGGCCTCTCGGACTGTTTTCTCATCCATGAAATGGGCATAAGGATCCACTTACAACATGTATAGATCAGATCAGATAATTCAGGTGATGTGTTCGCATGGCACACCAGTCTGTGCATGGGAAAGGCTCGCTGCTGCCACCTCTCATCCCATCCCCACGTCCTCAGCACATGCCCAACCTCTGTGAGGTACTGGACACTGTGGGTTGGATGAACTTGTGGCTTACCTGGAGCTGTGCGAGAAGGACCATCCCTTGACTTTCAGATGATACACTGAGATGTAGGGGGGATATGGCTGGCCAGGAGCCTGTGCCCCCTACTCTGGGTTCCACTTTGACTTGCTATCAAGCCACAGGTGTGAGAGGGGTGATCCCTATGCAGGACCCTACCGGTCCTGTCTAATCAGGAGGACCAGGGGTTCCAGACATGGTGTCTTCTAGCTTCCTGCTGTCCTGAGAACTAAGCCCAGCCCTTGCCATGACCTTGAAGGCTGCCCTGTCTTAGAGTGCCCTGGGCCCATCTCCCCACCGACCACACTGTCCCATGTGTACCTGGTGTGCAAGATTTTCCCACTACAGGGCCTGTACCTGTGACAGTCCCTTTATGAGAATGACCCCTCCTTGGCATGACTGGCCTCTCGCCAATTCTGTGTCTCAAGTTGCCACCCAGAGAGGCACTGGCCATCCTGTTTAAAGGGCAGTCTTCTATCATTTGGCCTTACAGCAGACTATTCACTTGGTTGTGTGTCCCTAATGGTCTCCAGGCCAACAGCCACTACCTATCCCCATCCATCCACCCTATTCTGCAGTACAAGTGTCCTGGAGGGACTTAGAAATTTGTTGAGCAAAGAGGTATGCATATGCCCTGGTCTGTTAGCAGGCCTGTGAGATGGACAGAAGGTTCTGAAAAGCGGGCCTGAAGGTTGGATGTGGAGGGAGTGAAATCTCCCCAGGGGGAGAACGTCTCCAGAGGTCAACCTGCTGGACTGGGGAGGTCCAGCATTCCGCACCCACTCCTACCCCACCCAGACTGGCCCTGACCTGAGCCTTCTTCTCCCCCTTGCCATGTCCACAGCACCGGCAGCTCCTAAAGGACAGCTTCATGGTGGAGCTGGTAGAGGGCTCCCGCAAGCTGCGCCACGTCTTCCTCTTCACCGATCTACTCCTCTGCACCAAGCTCAAGAAGCATAGCGGAGGGTGAGTGACAGTGTGGCCCCCATTCAGACCATGACCCCTCCCAATGCTCCAGGACAGGAAGGGTCTCTGTGGGGATGCAGGGTCGCCTGGCAGAGGTCAGTAATAGTGTGGCCAGGCCCCTTTTTTCACGTTGTTTGCACCTGGACATGATACCAAGCTCAAAGTCAGAGGTTGTCACTAACAGTCTGGAGACATTGTGAGGCATTGTGGTGACCTGGCTTTGACTCCTATAGTGAAGGGTAAATCTGACCATAAAACTTCACGTACCAAGCTGGGCTCGGTGACTCAGCCTGTAATCCCGTGCTTTTGGGAGGCTGAGGTAAGTGGATTGCCTGAGCCCGTGGATTCGAGACCCGCCTGGGTAACTTGGCGAGACCTCATCTCTACAGTAAATCAAAAAATTAGCCGGGCGTGGTAGCGCGTGCCTGTAGTTCCAGCTACTTGAAAGTCTGAGGCGGAGGATCGCCAGAGCCCAGCATGTCGAGGCTGTGGTGGCTGGGAGCGGCCACTGCACTCCAGTCTGGGAGACAGTGAGACTCCAACTCAAAAAGAAAAAAAAAAAGCTGGGCTCGGTGGCTCAGCCTGTAATCCCGCGCCTTTGAGAGGCTGAGGTGAGTGGATTGCCTGAGCCCGTGGGTTCGAGACCCGCCTGGG
>NW_007031221.1:7613-39451 GCF_000164805.1 Carlito syrichta | reverse complement strand
GGTTCACCCAGATTGTACCAAGTTAGAATAGAGAAAAGAGGGTTGGGAAGGACCAGAACTGGGCTCTTCCCCACATTCTGCCTGCTAAGTGAGTTTCATCATTCAGCTCAGAAGACAGCCTCAGTTGCCCCATCTGTCAAGTGAGGGGATTATTCCAGGTAGATCCGCAGCCTCTCAAACTAGAGTTCTGAGCATGGACTTGAGTTCTGTCCTGTCATTGGGTGACCTTGACATACTCCCATGTGTGCTGTCGTGTCCAGGGTCCATGCAGGATAAGATGGATCTAGGCTCCTCAGATGCCTCAGGGCCAGGGGTCATGTGTTCAGAGTGCCTGTTCCTAGGAGTCACTGAGGCTGGGGTCATTTCAGCCTGTTGCATGGAGCACGCATTGGGTTTTAAGACAAGTAAACAGGCCAGGCTCGGTGGCTCAGCCTATAATCCCAGCACTTTGGGAGGCTGAGGTGAGTGGATTGCCTGAGCCAGCGGGTTCAAGACCCGCCTGGGCAACTTGGCGAGACTTCATTTCTACAATAAAATAAAAAATTAGCTGGGCGTGGTAGTACCCGCCTGTAGTTCCAGCTACTTGGAAGGCTGAGGCAGAAGGATCGCCGGAGCCCAGCAGGTCGAGACTGCAGTGGCTGGGAGCGTGCTACTGCACTCCAGTCTGGGTGACAGAGTGAGACTCCAACTCAAAAAAAAAAAAAAAAAAGACGAGTACACAGTGTACAGACTTGGGCTCTCTGGGTCTCGAGAGCAGTGACATTAGCTAAGGAATAGACAGTCAACATGTGTCAGCATTCTCTTTTTCCCCTCCAGCAAAACCCAGCAGTACGACTGCAAATGGTACATTCCACTCACGGATCTCAGCTTCCAAATGGTGGACGAGTCAGAGGCGGCACCCAACATCCCCCTGGTGCCAGATGAGGAGCTGGATGCCCTGAAGATCAAGATCTCCCAGATAAAGAGTGACATCCAAAGAGAGAAGGTGCAGGGCTGGGGGCAAGGGCCGAGCTTGAGGCAACCTGAGTGGGCAGCAGCCTCTGCACGTGGGGTTCTCTCTGCCAGATATCTTATTCCACATCTGGGTTCTGGTACCCCTGTGAGCTATCAGCTCTTGGAGGGTTGGAAATCTGCTTACAGCTGGGTATCTGGTAGTTCTGAGAGCCCCTGACTAAACCCTGCACCAGAGTGGTGGGCAGCCCTCCCCTCACGAGATATGAAGAGTGTCGGACGTGGTGTTTACAGTGGGCCTTTCTTGGGATACTTGTGCCTGGTGGATGACCTGATACCTGTTTGTCTGACATGTGACTAGGGGTCCTTCACATAGGAAACCTATCTCTGGCAGACACCCTTGGCTCTTGTCTGAGTCGTGTGCAGTTATGTCTGCCTGACTTTGGCTCTGGTTCTAGGAACCTGACCTTCTGTTTTCCCCAACATCCTAGGGAAATCCTGGTCTGGGGCAGCTCCTGCTTCTTCCCGTGGAAGGTGCAAATTCAACCCACCACTGCAATAGAAAACAAGTCCAAAGACTTTTTTTCCTTATAGATCTTGGGCAGGGAGCACACTATGAGTAAGGAGGGCAGTCCTCCATCTCTAAGTCACATGAGGCAGGAATAAAGAGTTAGGCAAAGAGAGGGCACGCAAGCACTAACAGTATGTATAGAGAATAGTGTGTGGTCACATGAAATTTCAAGCAAATGCCTTTATATGAAGCGATGGGAAATTTCAAGCAAATGCCTTTATAGGAAGCGATGGGAAATCAGGGAGCCCAGTCTTTTAGACTGGAGAGATGCTTCCAAGTTCTTACCTCTAGCCACTGGCTATGGGAGGTTGTGTGTGGTGTTTTACTTCTAATGTCCAGGCAGCAATCTTTGCTGTGTCACTCAGTTCCACCTATGAAATACCGAGTTACTAGAAGGAAAGTCGCAGTGAGACTGTGGAGGACTTGAAGAGGTCTAAGACGTGGGGCTGAGGGAGGTGTCTAGCCTTTCCCCTTACAACTGCCCCAATAGAGGAGAACAGTCCTGGATGGGGGTGCCCCCGCTCCAGGTGTTCTAGACTGCAGGCCCTTGCTTTTTTCCGGAGAAGTTTAGAAAATTGTAGAAATAGTGAGGATGAGTCCCTGAAGTATAGTTAGCCCAGCCTGGAGGATATGCCATGCAGTGGCCACAGTGGAAGTGGCTCCCTCGGAGGTTCCTTAGTCCAGGGATGCCAATTGGGGTGAACAAAGCAAGACAAGGGTCCTCCTTAGCCCTCACCCACCTGTCCAGCCTGCTGTACCCAAACCTATTTCACTTATGAGCATGCAGGGAGCCCCAAGACTGAGATGAACATTAGGTTGTTTGTTCATCCAGGCAAGACTGTGGCCCCCATGGTAGGGTGTCCCCAAGCAGAGAGGGAGCCAGTGCTATGTCCTCAGGGGCAGTTGGATCTGTTTAGTGCCACTGCTGCATTCTCCACATTGAGCCCCTCATCTGTGAGCTGGTAATGGGGCCCTACTGGTGACAGGCAGCACAGTTCTCTCTTCCCCAGGGGTAGTAGCTTCAGGAGGGACCCAAACAGCTCAGCACAGAGAATTTTCCTGTCCAGGTTCTGGTGATGTTTGTCTGGCTTTCACCCCCACAGACACTCCTAGGGGGCCTGGTGCTGAAATCTGGTTGGATCAGGAGGGAGTGAAGAACCCTCTAGGTAACAGTGGTCCCCTGGCCATTGTCCTCATTTGGAAAAGTTGGAGGCAAGGACGTTTGTAAAGATCTCTCCTCTCTGCCCTTGTGAGAGAAGGTACTTGATTCCTTTGAGAAAGGCTTCCTGAGCATGTGCCACAGCTTGTGCTGGACCCTGACCTTGTGGAAAGGCTGCTTCTGTCCTTGAAATGCCACCAGCAGTAGCTCTCAGGCCCTGGGCTGTGCTGAGAGGGCAGACAGGATTCCCGCTGTCCACAGGCTGAGTATAGGGGGTGGTGGGGATGGACTAACTGGGAGCAGGTTGCACCAGGTCCCAGAATGGAAAGGTGAGGCTGTGGCCTCTCCCCGCAGAGGGCGAACAAGGGCAGCAAGGCCGCGGAGAGGCTGAAGAAGAAGCTGTCAGAGCAGGAGTCGCTGCTGCTGCTTATGTCTCCCAGCATGGCCTTCCGGGTGCACAGCCGCAATGGCAAGGTGAGTAAGTGCCCACCGCAACCCCCTGCTCTCCCAGGCACATGTTCCTGGCCTGCTCTGGACTCCTGACCACCCAGCCGCAGCCCTTTTTCTCTTGAAAGCATTCTCACGTGTAGAGAGGCTTGTCAGCATGGCACAGGTAGCCACACTTGTCCCTCTGGGCATCTGGACCCTTGCTCCCAGTTTGAATAGCAGCTGGCTCAGCTACCACAGCTGGGAGGGAGTGGAGTCTCCAAGGAGGGAATAGCCTCAGAGGTTCATGCAAACCTGGCCCTTAGTACAGGGATACTCTGGGGACCTCAGGGCCAGAGACGTATTTTCTCTCCTGAGTCTGGCTCCTAGTGCCAGCTGTAGCCTGATACTTTCCCTCCCCAGGCATGACACACATCTGTCAGCGTGCAGAATAGTTTATTCTTGCAGCTGGCTGGGAGAGGCAGCCATGGGCTCTGCAGAAGCCTCATCTCTGGGTCAGCATGGGGTTTGTGGGTTGAATGCAAGAAGTCAGGTCAGCATCTGCCCTCACCTCAGCAGACCCCACCTGGTAGCCTCTGTGTCCCTAAGCTATACTTGCTCTTGCCAGTGTTGCATCCTGAACCAGGTAGTTCAGGAAGGAGCTTATGCCAGAGGCAGGACTGCATAGTGCTCAGGTTCTGTGGCCCGATACCCAGCTGGCAGGAAGGGCAAAGGGTACAAGTAGCAGTGCCCACCTGGTCACTGGGCTTCAACCAACTGGAGTCTTGTGCGCCACGGTACCCTGGGTCTGCCAGGCACTCATTTAGTTGGGGACAGAGATAACTGGGGTGTGTTCTTCTCACCCTCCCTAGAGTTACACATTCCTCATCTCCTCTGACTACGAGCGCGCTGAGTGGAGGGAGAACATCCGGGAGCAGCAGAAGAAGTGTGAGTGGTCTCTGCCCCAGGACCAGGCTTTGGAACAGCAGTGCCAGAAAGGCATTGCCTCCTGTGACTTTAAACCTTATTTTTAGGCCGGATGCAGTGGCTCATGCCTATAATCCAAGCACTTTGGGAGGCCAAGGTGAGAGGATTACTTGAGCTCACAGGTTCGAGACCAGCCTAGACAACTTGACAAGACCTCATCTCTACAATTAATCAGAAAATTAGCTGGGCATGGTGGTGCATGCCTGTAGTTCCAGCTACTTGGAAGGCTGAGGTGGAAAGATTGCCTGAACCCAGCAGCTCGGGGCTGCAGTGTCCATGAGCATGTCATTGCACTCTAGCCTGGACAACAGAGTGAGACTCCAACTAAAAACAAAAACAAAAAAACCCTAGCCGGGCTCGGTGGCTCAGCCTGTAATTCCGCGCCTTTGGGAGGCTGAGGTGGGTGGATTGCCTGAGCCCGCAGGTTCGAGACCCGCCTGGGCAACTTGGTGAGACCTTATCTCTGCAATAAATCAAAATGAGCCAGGTGTGGTAGCGTGCACCTGTAGTTACAGCTACTTGGAAGGCTGAGGCGGAAGGATCGCCGGAGCCCAGCAGGTCGAGGCTGCAGTGGTCGGTAGCGGCCACTGCACTCCAGTCTAGGTGATAGAGTGAGACTCCAACTCAAAACAAAACAAAACAAAAAATCCTTATTTTTGAAGGGATTTTATCCAAGCAACATGTTACATGGAGCCCTAATTTAGAAAATAAGTTGAGCTGGGTATGGTGGCTCACCCAACACTTTGGGAGGCCAAAGCAGGAGGATTATTTGAGGCAAGAAGTTGAAGACCAGCTTGGGCAGCATACCAAGACTCCATCTCTTAAAAAAAAACACATAAAAAGTTGGACAGAAACTGTCCCACTAGACCCCTCATCCCCTGTGCATTCATTCCCTCACTGTCATAACATGAGGACCCAAAACAGCTCCAGAGAGGCATTGTCTCTTCTCATAGTTGTGCCCAGAAATAAGCCCATTTTCCTCACCCACTGGAAAAATAGGATCTGCATTAGCAGTGCTGGGGCAGAGCCATGCTGGTGTCTATCTGGGGAGGCCTAGTAAGGATATGCTCAAGGCTAGCCTCTTGTTCTCAGGCCTGTCTTGAGGGTGTAGTTTGGAAGCGTGTGGCCTATGTGTTTGTACACACCTTGCTAAGACTCCTCCAGGCCTGGGCTCTCCTGGACCATTCCTCGCTCTACTACTGGACCAACACTGCACCTGAAAGCTGAGCGCCATGTCCTGAGCCACCAAGTGCCAGCCCCTGCCATCCTCCCTCCCCAGAGTCAAGTGGAAGACCAATGGGAGGGGCTGGAGGTTGAGGAGCAGCACAGACTGACCAGTGGATGCACCTCTCTTTCACCCTCTCAGGTTTCAAAAGCTTCTCCCTGACATCTGTGGAACTACAGATGCTGACCAACTCATGTGTCAAACTTCAGACCGTCCACAACATTCCACTGACCATCAACAAGGAAGGTGAGGCTGCTGTCCTGTGCGCAGAGCTGCTGGAAAGGGGAGCAGCCAGCTAGCCTGAGGGCCGGCCTCCCTTCTTGTGTGACTGGTGGACTTTCGTTCAGAAGGAAGACATGTGCTTGTTACAAGGGCCTGTTGTCCTCTCCCTGGAGAGGATGGGGCAGGTTAGGAGCAATTTCTCCCCAGGGAGCTACTGCTGGCTGGTTGAGGAAATGCATGGCTTCTGTCCCTAGTCATGAGGCCTGCTGCAGATACTCCTCAGACACTCTGAGCTGTGGACCCAACCCCAATCCTGCCTCCCAGCCCTGCTATCATCTGACTACTTGCTAGCCCACACTTTTGGTCAAGCTGAGTTTTATAGTCACTGTTTCACACATGCACATATGCTCGGTCTCGCTCACAGGTACATGATTGTGTGCACATATGCACACATACTCTTTCCACATCCCATGCCACCCCACCCCCTCTCCTGTTCTTGGAACCTTAATACACTTTGGCTTGGCAACTGGTTTGCCTGTGTTGTGAACCCAACTAGATCCTAAGATCCCCAGAAACCACAATGGCAGCTACATGGTAGCCACGTGATCGTTGTTTTGAAAAAGTGGAGCCAGGATGTGACCTGCCTCTCTTTCCCAGTAGGGCAGAAGCTCACCTCTTTGGTCTCTTGCACAGATGATGAATCTCCTGGGCTCTACGGGTTCCTGAATGTCATCGTCCACTCAGCCACTGGATTTAAGCAAAGTTCGAGTAAGTGACTGGTTTGGGGAAGCAGGTGGGGAAGAGTTTCCACCCAGGAAAGACTAATCGGACAAGGTGTGGTAAACCAGGAAAGTTGTTCAAATGACCACTAAATGCCTTTTGACCCCGACCATTATGGGGTGCTTGTGCTGGTTGATGCCCTCTGGGTGTAGAACTTTGCCCTGATTGGACTCTACCTTTCCCATACCTGTCTCAGAACCTGCGTGCTGGTAAACTGCCCCCTGCAAGCGGGTCATGTAATTGCAGGAGCCTGAGTTTGACAGGCAGTGCCAGAGAAGTGAGCCTGTTATAAGCCAGGAATAGATTTGGCTACTCCACCAAGCTGGATGGATAATACCCTTTTCCTCCTTCCCCTGCAGGAGGAGGGGTCTCTCCCAGCTGCTCAAGCTGTCAGAACAGTGAAAGCTGGTTGAAGTTTCTAGAAAAGGAAAAATATGGAGACAACACCTATCTGTGATTGTTGGGGGCTGGGAGTAGAGTGAGGATTGATTGCAAATGAACCCCATGGGATTTTTTGATGAGGGCAGTATCCTGAAACCATTGTGGTGCTGTTTGTGCTAGTGTTTAAATTTACTAAAAACCCTCCAGCTGTATACTAGCAGTGACTGAATTGTATAACATGCAGATTATACCCCCATAAAGCTGTAGCACAGCTTGGAAGGCTGAGGCGGAAGGATCACCTGAACCCAGCAGGCATAATCTGCATGTTATACAATTCAGTCACTGCTAGTATACAGCTGGAGGGTTTTTAGTAAATTTAAACACTAGCACGCTTAATTATTCCCCTGGGCCCCTCTGTCTGACTTCCCAGGGTCCTGCCCAGCCTTTCCTCCCTTGCAGCCCCTCCTCCCCAGTCCCATTCCATCAGCAGTGCAGGTGATGCCTGGAACTGCTTCTTAGTCTCCTGGTCTTTCCTGTCACCTTTCCATCTATCACCCCAATGTTCCACACTCTTAACCTTACATCCCCAAACCAGACCTATCATCTGTAGCCCCCAAACTTGTTCCCCTTAGGTCCTGCCCCATGAGGGATATCACCATCTACTCCCATGGCCAAGCCAGAGACCACCATCCTGTTCATTTCCCCTCTCAGTTAGACACCATCTCTGGCTACCCTCATCCAGGCCCTGGGTAATGGCCTCATGCCTGGTTCCCAACCCCAGACATCCCCATCATCCCTCAAGTGGTTTTTCTTTTTCTTTTTTTTTTTTGTGTTGGAGTCTCACTCTGTCACCCAGACTGGAGTGCAGTGGCACGCTCACGGCCACTGCAGCCTCAACCTGCTGGGTTCAGATGATCCTTCCGCCTCAGCCTTCCAAGTAGCTGGAACTACAGAAACATGCCGCCATGCCCGGCTAATTTTTTGATTTATTGTAGCGATGAGGTCTCACCAGGTTGCCCAGGCTGGTCTCAAACTCATGAGCTCAGACAGTCCTCTCACCTCAGCCTCCCAAAGTGCTTAGGATTATAGGCGTGAGCCACTGTGCCCGGCTCAAGTGGTTTTTATAAAACATAAACCCCACCCTATTGCTTATAGCCCAGCCCCACTCTCCCTCAGGCCTTACCTCTTTCCTCTTCCCCTGCACCCCATGACCTGCTCCCTGTGCCCCACACTGGCCTGGAGCCCTCTATGCCCAAACCTTTTGCCAAAAAATACTCATAGCAGGTTCTGCTCAGGTCATAAGAACTTCCCCTAACCCCTTCCCTTTATACCCCCAGGACAGCTGGCCTCTGCTATGGCCTCACTGTACAGCACTCATCTCCCTGTGTAGCAATAGCACATTCTTCACCTCTCTGTCCGTCCCAACCAGTACAGGGCCCTCCTCACCCCCAGGGGCTTTAGCTAGGGTTTACTGAATGACCAAGAGAGCAAGTGTTATGAGAGGTCCCGTTTCCCAGATGCACAGAAACCATAGGATAGGGTGGGGGCATTGCTTGAGGTTCTGCTGTTCATGCTGGCTACTGGTTTGGTGGTGGTTGTTTTTTGTTTGTTTTGATTTTTTTTTTTTTTTAGTTGTAGTCTCACTCTGTCGCCCGGGCTGGAGTGCAGTGGCATGATCATGGCTCTCTGCATCTCGACCTCCTAGGCACAGGTGTTCCTTCTGCCTCAGCCTCCTGAGTGGCTGGGACTGCAGGTATGCGCCCCCACACCTGGCTGAATGTTTTGATTCTTTATAGAGGTGAGGCCTTGCTATGTTGCCTTGGCTAGTCTCAAACTACTGGGCTCAAGCAATCCTCCTGCTTCGGCCTCCCAAAGTGCTAGAATTACAGACATAAGCCTCCACACTTGGCCAGTGTTTTAAAAAAAAAATTAAGAGCATTTATTTTGAAAATAACACCTGCTCTTATAGACCACGTGGGTGATGTGGAAAAATGCAGTTACCTTCTCCATGTCCCCCTTCCTGCAGATCTGTACTGCACCCTGGAGGTGGATTCCTTTGGGTATTTTGTGAATAAAGCAAAGACGCGCGTCTACAGGGACACAACTGAACCCAACTGGAATGAGGTGAGGAGCCGACTTCCTCAAGGCTGGTCTGGGCACAGGATGTTTTCCACAGAGAGAGTCTAAACCCTTGGAGGCTTCCCGAGGGCTTCCCCCAAAGACGTTGCTGCCAGCATTCCAGGAATCTCCTGGAGGGCCTGGGTGACAGGGCCAAGAGATTTTTATCTCCATGTTCCTAAGAGTCTTACCCACTCACCCCCCCATCACAAAGAAGCAGCTTGTTTTCTGGGGAAGTCTTTATAAAGTGACTTAAAAGGGCTTTTGTTCTTTGTTATGACTTGGTGTTTACTTGGTAGGTTTCCATAGTGTTTTTCCACC
Source organism: Carlito syrichta (assembly GCF_000164805.1). NCBI lineage: Eukaryota > Metazoa > Chordata > Mammalia > Primates > Tarsiidae > Carlito > Carlito syrichta. The sequence goes on along the minus strand of NW_007031221.1, from coordinate 30,310 downwards.
AAAGTTGGAATAAGCTCGCTATGACCCTCTTGGTTTCTGGAAGCTTAGGACTCTGCCTGTGGGAGCTGGGACTGGACTGCAGGTCTAGCTCCCTTTACCTCACTGGTCTGAAGGGTCCTGCTTGTTTGTCGTGGATATTGGGTTTGTATAGTGGGTCACTATGCTTCCCCCCACCTTGGAGAATTACTGTGTAGGTCATGCAACCATTTGTCCCTGAACCTTCAGGAATGGAAGAATGATTACGGAGAGGTTAGTATTGATTAAGTTCTTAGATCCACAAGAGATTAATTTCCCCAGCTTGTGCAGCTGTGGCCATTGAGTGCCCCATTCTTTTTTTTTTGAATTGGAGTCTCACTCCATCACCATGCAGTGGCACACTCACAGCCACCCCAGCGTCAACCCGCTGGACTCAGGCAATCCTTCTACCTCAGCCTTCCAAGTAGCCAGAACTACAGGCATACACTACTATACCTGGCTAATATTTTGGTTTATTGTGGAGATGAGGTCTCACCAAGTTGCCCAGGCTGTTCTCGAACCCGTGGGATCAGGCAGTCCCCTTATCTCGGCCTCCCAAAGTACTAGGATTACAGGCTTGAGACACCATGCCCAGCCTCCCCTTTCTTTTTTTGTGTGTGTCAGGGTCTCACTCTGTTGCCCAGGCTGTGGCATGATCACAACAGTCATGGCTTACAACAGCCTCAACCTCTTGGGCTCAGGCAATTCTTCCACCTCAGCATCCCAGGTAGCTGGGACTACAGGCACGTGCTAGCATGCCTAACTAATTTTTTTGTAGAGAGGAGGTTTTGCTATGTTGCCCAGGCTGGTCTCAAACTCATGAGCCCAAGCAATCCGCCCGCCTTGTTCTCCCAAAGTGCTGGGATTACAGATGTGAACCACCATGCCTCGTTATTGATGGTGTGGGTATGAATGGAGACAGCCAGCTACAGAGAGCTGCCTCCCACCCCCTCTGCTGCAGAGGAGGAAACAAACCACTGGGCTGCTTGGTCCATGTCAGGTCATGAAGTTGGTAGAGCAAGCAATGGGACGAGAACCCAGGTCTCCTTTCTCAGCATCCACTGCTCTCTGGTCATTAGACTTTCTGCCTGAGGAAGACAAAGGCACAAGACCCTGTTAAATTTACTTGAACATCCCTGCAGGAAGGACTGAATGGCAGCTATGACGAGGGGGAATCAGAGCCACATGGGGGTCTATCGAAGAAGGCTTTGCAGATAGAAGAAGGCTTTGCAGAGAGCAGGAGGACTGTGACCCAGCATAGACAGTGAGGGAGTGAGGGATGGGTACTAGGCAGTTGGTGAAAGGTTCAGGTGCCAGGCGAGTGGAAGCTCCAGGAAGGCATGAAGAGTATGAGTGCAGTGGGTCACCTGGCATCACCCTCACTGTGCATGTCGATCATCCAGGGATTGACTTGTTCCTAGCACATACGTGGCCCACCCCCATTCAGGTTCAGAAATAGCTGCTGCATGTTTTCCCCCTCGCCCTCTTCCATTTCCCCACCAAGAACCCGTGAGTGAACGTGAACTCACTGATGGTATCAGGGATGATGGAAGAGAAGGTTGGCACAGAGGGCCACGGCAGACCACTTGAGTGCCGAGGGGAACATTCTTTCCTCCAAGTCCCTCTCCTTCCTATATCAACTCTAAGGATCATTTTTTTTTCCTTTTTACATAGAATTAATTTTTTTAGAGCAGTTTGGGTTCACAGCAAAATTGAACAGAAAGGACAGAGAGTTCCCAGGTATGCCCTGCCCCCCCATGCCCCACTACTGGCATCCCCATTCATTACACTCCCCATTCGTTACAATTAACATGCATTGGCACACCATTATCACCCGGAGTTCATAGAACCATTAGGGTTCATTCTTGGTATTACACATTGTAAGGGTTTTGACAAATTATTTACCATTTGATATCTTACAGAGTAGTTTCACTGCCGTAAAGATGAACCCATATTGACATACCATTACCAACCAGAGTCTGTCGAATGTCTGCATTTTGAGCAGAAACCCTCAAGATTCTGTGTGGGTGGCATGGAGACCATCCTTTGAGAGGTTTTGATTAGGTTTGAGAGGCATGGACGCATCCAGAGCCACATGAGATTGGCAGTAATAGCCACAGAGAATACCCTTGAGGGTCCCAGGCCTAAATGAGGAGAGACTCAGGCATTGGGTTCACCCAAGGAAACAAGAACAGTGTTGGGGACACGCTTCTGACCACCACATATACTTGGACCTGTTTGTTCACATGTGACTTTCCTTCTCTCTCTGGTGCAGGAGTTTGAGATTGAGCTTGAAGGCTCCCAGACCCTGAGGATACTTTGCTATGAAAAGTGTTACAACAAAATAAAGATCCCTAAGGAAGATGGCGAGAGCACAGACAGGCTCATGGGGAAGGGTCAGGTTCAGGTGAGTCTGCTGGCCCCTCCCACCCCCTTTTGGATGCTTCCTGTACTTTCCTGTTTGGCACTTGGGGACATTGAGATGGCCTAGTGCTCGGGGTGGGGTGGGCAACCGCAACACTGAAAATCTACTGTGAGAGACCTGGGCTGGTGTCTTCACAGGTTCAGATGGACTGCCCTCTGTCTGTCTGTCTGTCTGTCTGTCTATTGTGTTCAATCTTATCCCCAAAGAAATTTAAGTTTTAAGTCTGATTCTGCATCTGGGGCCTCAGTTCCTGCATGGCCTTAGGAAAACCCACAGGTAGAATAGTTAGGGGTGCCATGGTCTAAAATTGGCAGTTCCTGGGCCACCCCTTCTTGGAAAAGCACAGGGGATCCCAGAGTCTACCGACTTGCTATCCCCTTTCTGGGGTCTAGACCCATTTTCTAGGGTGTACAGCTGTATCCCTGTTCAGGATATACCCAGCTCCTCTCCCAGGATTGGTGTAGAAGCCCCTGGCATGCTGAAGCATATATCCATACAGGACCAGGAGAGGTGCCGTGGTTCTCAAGAAGTGCCTGGGTCTTCCGTTCAGAAGTGTATCTAGCCCCTGGGAGCCCACCACCATTGTTTCACACTTCTTGGAAGAAGCTGGCTCCCCTGCCTTGTGTTTCTTGTGGTCCTACCTACACAGTTCCTTCCGTGGGGGTGGCTGGAAGGAAGCCCTGGGACCGCATTCCTTACAGTGCATTTTATCAGATCCAGCTAAGCCGGTTCCTCCCCCACCCAGGAGGTGGGTGGGTCTTGGGTGCTGCTCCCCACTCCCAGGACCTTCTACCTTAGCAGGAAACCTCAAGAGAGAGTGAATTTGGCATTCCAGGTGCCCTGTGAGCACAGCATTCACCAAGAAGCCTCAACTCCTTCCCTAAGGGCAGGAAGTAAAAATCCTCATGTGGTTAAATATTGAGTGCCAGGAAGGATGAAGGGAGAGGGTGATTCTTCCCAGAGCAATTTGTAGTCTTGGCTGATGAAGGCCCACATTCTCATTCACATCAACAAGTCCTTGCTAAGTACTGGCTCCACCCCGACCCCCAACCCCTTCCCAGCTCTGGCTGGCCAGGTTCTTGGAAGATGCACACTGCTGCCTGTTTTTCCCCCTTGGAATCTTATGAGGGAACTCAGTGACAGGGGCCTGCGGGACTCCCTGTACCTTGAGACCTAGTCTAAAAGCAAAAATTATCCTCAGGCATGCACTTGAGGTCTCAGATACTCAAAAGACCAAGGTAGGAAGATCTCTTGAGCCCAGGGGTTCAAGACCCTACCCCACCGTGTAGATCTTGTTCACCCTCTCAGCCTTTGGGTAGATGTCATGGTACAGATGAGCAAATGGTTTGCTCTGTTCTTGATAGGCCGTCCTGGGCCAATCTCCTTTGAGAACCAAAGTGTTCCAGTGCCTGTCAAGTGGTAGACAGAATTCGGGTGATGGTCATGGTTGCGGCCCTCTTATGCATGTGCTTTCTCACTTGGTCCTTGCAACAGGTCTTTGAAAAAGTTCATTTGACCCTTGAGTAAATGTTTCCCTAACCTGCTCAAGGTCCCTAGGCACCCAGGGTGGTAGAAGGAGCAGAGTCCAGAGCCATGCTCCCTGTGCTCTCCCTTCCCTTCTCCTCTCTCTGTGTTGTGTGACTGCCCCTAGCCTAGAGTATTCCTTGTCTTACATAGCCTCACTGCCCTGCCCAGCCCAGCCAACAGTGAGGTTTTCCTCCCATCAGACCAGGTGAAAGGGAGGTTCACATTCTAAATCAGCCTTTAATTTATATCATCTGAATCTTCAACCATGGAAGTCCTAGGAGTGGCTGGATTTGAACCAGGGCCTCTGAGTACTGTTGCTGGGTAACTGGTGGGGAGGGTCTCAGTAGAAAAGAGAAAAGAACAAATACGTCACTTCCTCTTCGATCATATCAAGCCCTCTTTGAAATCCCTTTGCGATGGCTCATGCCTGTAATCCCAGCACTTTGGGAGGCCAAGGCAAGAGGATTGCCTGAGTCCAGGGGTCTGAGACCAACCTGGGCAACTTGGAGGGATTTCATCTCTACAATAAATCAAAAAATATAGCCGGGTGTAATGGTGTGCACCTGCAATTCCATCTACTTGGAAGGCAGAGGCAGAAGGATCCCTGAGCCCAGTAGGTCGAGGCTGCAGTGGCCCTGAGTGCACTCCAGCCTGGGTGACAGAGTGAGACTCCGACCAAAAAGAAACAAAAAAATCCCCTTGCCATGCTGCTGGTTGTGAGCAAAGTTTTGATATGCAACACCTGTCCTTTCAGACAGCAGGGGGTACCTGCTGAGCACCCTGCTCCATTCCAGGGGAGAGTTAAGTATCAAAGAAAGACCCAAGCTGGACAGCATTTAAAGGGTGAAAACAGACTTTATTCAGGAATTATTGCAGTAGGGAAAGAGACCTCAGTATAGAACCAGGCTTGAGGCCGGGCTCGGTAGTTCAGCCTGTAATCCCAGCACTTTGGGAGACTGAGGTGGGTGGAGTACCTGAGCCTGCGGGCTTGAGACCAGCCTGGGCAACTTGGTGAGACCTTGTCTCTACAATAAATCATAAATTAGCTGGGCGTGGTAGTAGCATGTTCCTGTAGTTCCGGCTACTTGGAAGGCTGAGGCAGAAGGATTTCCAGAGCCCAGCAGGTGGACTCTGGGATGACTGTGAGTATGCCTCTGCACTCCAGCCTAGGCAACACAGTGAGACTCAAAAAAAAAAAAAAAAAGAACCAGGCTTGATCCTGAATACAGCAGGGGTGAATGGGGATTGGTAGCCAAGGAGCAGGGTGAGGGCAGTAGATGGCAAATGACTGTGAGGAGACATCAGGGGCAGGGGATTCTGCCTCAACTGACTTAACAGGATTCTGGCTGAAGGTAGGCCACGGTGACCAGACATCACCAGGGGGCATCAGTAGGTGAGGAATTTGACCAGATATCAAGTGTAGGGGGTTCTAGCTAAACTGACTTAGCAGGATTCTTGCTAAAATTGGCCTCTTGAAGACATTCCCAAGGAGGGGGCTGAAAAAAAAGCTGGGTACTGTTATTTATTCCTGTAATCCCAGCATTTTGGAAGGCTGAAAAGGGTGGATCGCTTGAAGCCAGAAATTTAAGACCAACCTGGCTAACAAAGTAAGACTTTGTCTCTACCAAAAAAAAAAAAATTAGCTGGTTATAGTGGCATACCTGTAGTCCCAGCTCCTCAGGAGACTGAATCAGGAGTATCACTTGAGCCCAGGAGTTCAAGGTTGTGGTGAGCAATGTCACTGTACTCCAGCCTTGGTGACAGAGTGAGACCCTGTCTCAAAGAAAGAAAGAAGGCCGGGCGTGGGGTGGGGGGTGATCTCAGAGAGAAAAGAACAAATACTGCCTCTTTGATCATAAGAAGCCCTCTTTGAAATCCCTTTGCTGCCAAAGGGATTTTGGGAGGCAGAGGCAAGAGGATTGCCTGAGTGCGGGGATTCAAGACCAGCCTGGGCAACTTGGCAAGACCTCACCTCTACAATAAATGAAAAAATTAACCAGGCATGGTGGTGTGTGCCTGTGGTTCCAGCTACTTGGAAGGCTGAGGTAGAAGGACCACCTGAGCCCAGTAGGTCGAGGCTGCGGTGGTTGTGAGCATGCCATTGCACTCCAGTCTGGGTGACAGAGTGAGACTCCAACTCAAAAAAAAAAAAGGAAAGAAAGAAAGAGAAAAAATAAAAGAGTCAGAGGAGCCTGGTGGCTGGAGTTTGGTCAAGGAGAGAGTCTTTGTTGACCCCCCAGGCCCCACCATGTTCCATGTGACCTAGGCAGGTCATGTGACCCACCCACCCAAACGTGTTTCCAACCTGTAAATTGGAATGGGACCACAGAGCCATAGCGATTCAGTGATAGGCCTCTCTCAAAGGACTGGTCAGTGTTCACTGCTATTATCATTCTTATTTGCCATTTTTGTTGTAAGGAGGCAGTGAAGGAGGTGGGATCCAACTCCAGCCCCTGGTTAGTGCCATCAGTGGGAAAGATGAGTGGGAAACCTGGCCCCTGACCTCACTAAGTGGGAAATAATCCGACCACCACACAGAGGGACTTCATGACTCACGCTAAGTAAACGGCACCCAGCCTGGCCCCTGGAGTTCTGGGCTCCCATGAGGGGGGTTTGTTTGTGGGATCCCAAGAGGAAGGAAGTCAGAGGAGGGGCAATGGTGCTGATGACGCCCTACAACCCAGTCTGGCCTCTTTCTCCCTGACAGACGCAGTTGTCTGCGCAGGATATAGCTGGGAGAGGGTGTGCATGACTCACTGGGGCCTAGTCTTAGAGTCCAGGCTTTGCCCAGTAATATCAGGTGCCCTCCATGCTGTGCCAGGTGGGATGGAGTGCTCAGCTCTCTGTATCTTGCTGCTGGGAGAAGTCAAGTAGAGAGACCTCCCTGTGAGGAGAAGCAGTTGCTGCAGGTGGGATAGGTCCGGCGTCCCAGGGGGGGCTGGAAAAATCCCAGACCCAGCCAGGATGGCAGAGGCTCCTGACAGGCCCCAGGGGAAATGGAAATTGTGTCTTCAGCAAAGCTGCTCACACACTTGCCTGTGGACAGAAGGAGTCAGAATCTTCTGAGGTTGGGGTTCTAGCTGGGTCTGGTTTTTGCTCCCCTAAATGGTGCTGATGAGTGTTGGGTTCAGGAACCACCAGCCCAAGTCTTAGGCTTTAGCCCCTGCTCTTCAAGTGACTGTCCTGGATGAAGTGTCAGGTCCCCACTTCCCTTCTTGCGCTCCAGAATCCAGGATGGGTGAGCTGGTCTGTTCAGAGCTGTGAGCCAGAAAGGCAGAGGGACGTGGGGTACAGGAGGGAGGAAGTTGTGGTGGTGTCCACTGTCTAGGAAAGAGTCGCCTAACAGCATGATCCAAGCCCTCCTGTGTAGGCAGGTGCAGAGGAAGTGGATGAGAGTTCCTTCGAGCCAGCCCTGGGTGACAGAGTGAGACTCTATCTCAAAAAAAAGGAAAGAAAGTGAGCCACGTGAGCCAGCGAAGCTATCCCAGTCCATCCTTAGGCACCAAGAACCCAATGTGCCACCATAGTGATGGAAGTCCTCTTTCATGCCAGGCCCAGGGGACCCCCAAAACAAGAAGACCTCTGTCCCCAGCCTTTGTGGTCCAGAGCAGAGAGGCTTGAAAGAAAGGATGCCACAGGTGCACATTAACTTGCTTACCATAAAATGGATCCATTTTAAGTGTGTAATTGATTTTGTTTTCAGTTAGTTTACAGGGTTGTACAACTATCATCAATAATCTAGATTTAGATGGTTTCCATCACTCCAAAACAATTTCCCTATTCCCACCTACAGCCACTTCTTATTCCCATTCCCAGACCAAGGTTGATCTGCTTTTTGTCTCTAGAGACTTGTCCATTCTTCATATTTCATAAAATGGAATCATGGCTGGGCTCAGTGGCTCAGCCTGTAATCCTAGCATTTTGAGGAAGCTGAGGCAAGTGGATTGCCTGAGCCCGCAATTTTGAGACCCTCCTGGGCAACTTTGGCGAGACCTCGTCTCTACAATAAATCAAATTAGCCAGGTGTGGTAGCACACACCTGGAGTTCCGGCTACTTGGAAGGCTGAGGCGGAAGGATCACTGGAGCCCAGCAGGTCAAGGCTGTGGTGGCAGGGAGCGTGCCACTGCACTCCAGTCTGGGCGACAGAGTGAGATTCCAACTCAAAAAAAAAAAAAATGGAATCATTCCAGAGATTTTGTGACTGGTTTCTTCCAATTAGCATAATATTTTTGAGGGTCATCCACATTGCAGCATGATCAGTACTTTGTTCCTTTTATGGCTGAATAATATTCCACTGCATGCATGTACCATGTTTTTGGTCCTCCATTCACCAGTCGATGGACACTTGGGTTGTTTCCAGTTTAGGGCTGTTGTGAGTGATGCAGCCATGAACATGTTTTTGGTACAAGTCTTTGAACTTGTGTTTTCATTCTTCTGGAGTAGACACCTAGTGGGGTTGCTGGGTCGTGTAGCAAGTTGACTATCTGAGGAACTGTCCTACTTTTCCAGAGTGACTATACCATTTTACATCTCCAGTGACTGAGTATGAGAGTTCCTGTTACTCCATATCCTCACCCACAATGGTCATAGTCTATCCTAAGAGGAGGAATCTTCCTCAGTCTTTTAAAGTGATGCTGGAGACTTGTTGGGATCAGAGAAGAGTAGCAAAGAAAAGTGGATGACCCATTATACCTGGTTCAGCTATTCAGGAAGCTGAGGTGGGAGGATCACTTGAGCCCAGGAGTTTGAAACCAGCCTGAGCAACATAGTGAGATTCCATCTTCATTTTATAAATAAGTAAATAAGATAGGATACAGCTCAAGAGAGCAGACTGTGGTCATAGATCACAGCAGGAGGCCAGCTCTCTTCTGGCAAGCACAGAGGTTCTCCAATGGTCTCTGCAAAGACCCACCCCATAGAGCAGATTGCGGTGCTGACATATGGCCCAAACAAGAACAGCTGGGGACTCCCTGCTAGACCACCCAGGGTGGTGGTGACGGGCATGGAATATGGAGGAAGTTGTCTATGAGGAGGCGAGTGATGGGGGAATGAGCATTTCCTTCTTTAGACATTGAGTCATGCACCTCCCCCGCCCCTGCTGGCAGGGAGCGGGAGGATGTCCTGTGGCGTCCATTGGTGACTCATCTGGCCCTACATACAACAGAGCAAGCAGGACAGCACTAGGTCCTCAGCAAAGCCACCATGCAAGGCGGTCAGTGGCTCTTCAGGGCAGCACTGAACACCAGCCCCAGGTGGGCTTGGGCCTTCCCCAGCCTTCATCCCACCACCTGCCCATTATGGCCATGCAGGGTAGTTTTCTAGTCAGACCTCCAGGCCATTGTCTATCAGGCCCACCGACCACAGTTGTTCTTCCAAGGCCCCCACCTTGCCCAACCCTTGGGGAGATGACAGCAACCCAGACTATTTTCCTGAGACCTGGAGGATGAGCAGACAGGCCCCATCTGTCCGGTCCTGACCAAGCAGCAGATACATTCCTCACTAAGACCTCACAGCCCAGGGGACCCTGACAGCATCCGGAGTGCTTCAGTTTTTCCCTTGATTGCCGTTTCCCCCTTGGTCATCTGTTTTTCCAAAGCCCGGTCTCTTGCTTGTTTACTTCTCTGGTGCTTTAAATAGCTGCACGAGAAGCGTGCCAGCCTTGAATGATGTTTGGAGTTAGCCTGGGCTGAGGCCTCATCATTGTGCTATTCTTTATGCTGCTTCCATCCTGCTGAGCACACTCTGTTCTTTGGAGTGGAGCCAGCACGGGCTGGCCCTTCCCACTGGAGCCACCTACAGGGACCAACCACAAGAACTGGGTTCCCAGGGGCCGACATCCCAGACTTCAGTCACTAGGAGTTGCAGACAGGAGGCCACCGATAGGGGCCCAGTGTAGAGCCAGACTGGCAGCACCGGAGCCAGGCGGGGGTTGGTGCTAGATGCCAGTGCCCTGGAGTGACTGATGACTGGAGCCCCACATAGGCTGCTCCATCACTTGCCAGCTTGCTCTGGGAGAGCGGGGACCATGCATGGGGCCTCGTGTGGGGTATTCTTGGCCCTAGTTCTATTAGAGGCAGTGCATATGATTATTGGGGTCACCTGCTGGGGTGGTGAAGGCCCTGGAACAGTCTCCTGAGAGCCTCCAGCATGAGCCAGACAGACCAGTCACACATGTTACTCAGCATCTCCAAACTTGGGCCACAGGAAACCAGCCACTTGAGAAGGAAGCTCAGCTTTTCTGGGCTTTAGAGGAGATGGAGACATATTGGAATTCCCGTAACCAATAGACTCAGGGCGTGGGGGTGTTTTTCCCACACAGACAAAAAAATGGAACCCAGGGGTGATGGGAAGCTTTGACCTTGGCCAGCCAGGCTGTGGGGCGGGGCTTCCCTGGAAGCTTGGTCAAAAGGCCCTGGAGGCTGGGAGCTCCCACGGAGCTCTGTTCAGCCCCATCCGCCTCCTGGAGCAGCAGGGCCAGCATGCGAGAGTCACCAGCCACCCCAACTGCCATGCAGGGCCTCCTTCGGTACTTCCATCCCAGCCGGGCTGGCCGAAGCCGAGTGGCCTCTGCTGAAAAGCACCTGTATGCCCGTGGCACCACCCTGTGGACCCACATCCGAAACCTGGTGTGCAAGGGCAAGGTGGGCCAGCGTATGGGCTGTGGTTCCTAGGTGGGCTGGGCTGGGAGGGGCAGGGTCCTTGCCGTCTAGCTGTCTCAGACGGCTCCTCTTTCTGTCCCTCTGCTGACTGGGGCTGCTTTGGCTGCTTTTGCCAGTTCTGGGTTTTCAAGGGTAGAGGCACGCAGGGATTACTCTTTTGTGGAGGCGAGAGAAGGATGTCTCCTGCCTAATGAGCTGGGTTTCTGGGTTTGTTTGTTGTTTTTTAGTTGGAGTGTCACTCTGTGGTCCAGGCTGGAGAACAGTGGCATGATCATGACTCACCCCAGCTGTGACCTCCTGGCTTCGGGAGCTCCTTCCACCTCAGCCTCCCTCGTAGCTGGGACTATAGGAATGCACCACCACACCTGGCTAAGTTGTTTTTGTTTTGTTTTGCTTTTAGAGATGAGGTCTCGCTATGTTGCCTAGGCTGGTCTTGAACTCCCAGGCTCAAGCAATCCTCTCACCTTGGCCTCCCAAAGCATTGAGAGGACAGACATGAGCTGCTGCGCCCAGCTGGGTTTCCACTTTTTAAAGCTCCCAATAATGGTGTTAAACTCTCCTTTTCCTTAGAAGGAGGAAGGGCACTCTGTCCCTTTCCTTGAGCAGCCAGGCCATGGGTGTCGGGGGTGATGCATGTCTCACATCTCCTCCATCCAGGCCTAGTTTGGTCAGAGCCGAAAGCTCTACTGGCCCCAGAGCCAGGAAGAAGCCTCGTGTCATCCCCCTCCTGCCTCTGCCCTGGGGAGGTGGGGGGAAGTGCCACTTGGGAGATTGCTCTTTGTGAGTGGTTTGTGACTGACTGATCCCTGCTCACAGGTGCTGCTTTTGGGCATGGGGTCCCTGAGGTCTAGAGTGTGGCCTCTAAAATCCTCAAGGGCCAGATACGAAATGAGAACCTGTGATCACACAGCCCCTGGAGAGAGACAGCTGCCACCCTTTGTTTTTCTGTGTCTTTCTGGCTGTACACTTCAGATCCTTGGGACACGTTAACCAGTAGGACCTAGAAGGGGAGGTGAAGAAAGTTCACCCCCAGCAATGCCTGGAAGAGAGGCCTGGGTGCGCTCACTTGTGAGGTAGCAGCAGCTAGCTTGTGAGGTAGCAGCTCCTTGACCTGCTCCAGAACTCCTCCTTCCTAGCCAGCAGCTTCACCTGCTGAAGGACCAAAAGCTGTGGTCTCTTGCTGTGGATGAACGTGACGCATGTCCTGAGCTCCTCTCTAGGTCTGGCACTGTGCTCAGCACTGTCGTGTGTGTGTGTGTTTGTGTGTGCATACACAGGTGTACACATGTTCAGAAATCATGAAGTGTGGCCCTTCTCTTAAGTGGCTTGCCCAGTAGCAGAAACGAAGGGATGCAACATGAGGCCATTTGTGATGCCTGCCACGTTGTAAGGTGTCAGGCGGCAGCTCCCTGACTGACTTCATGCCAGAATCAGCTGGGGAGGTTTCTAGTTGTGTGAATTCCAGGTTCCCCCCAAGACTGCAAGTCAAGTGTTTTTAACAAGATCCCCCAAGGTGCTGCTGCTTCACCCACCCAGCCAGCAGCCTCGGTGGATCTGGGAACCGTTGATATACAGTGTGTGCTTGCCACAAAGGAGAAGATAGAGGCTTCAGGGGGCAGGGGTATGTGGCATGGCCATGAGGTTAGGGTGTTTTATAGTAGCACAGACTGTGTTTAGATGACATTAAATGGCTAGTTCCTGTAGACCAATTGCTTGGACAACACTCTATGGGGTAAAAGTTAGAGGAGGCACAGAGGGGTTTCCTCCTGGACCCCTTCACAAGCTGCACGATTTAGGACTTGACTCTGGGTCCTTCTGGGCCTGACTAAGCCATAGGACTGGCCTGGCCTACAGACTCCTCCACCACAAGCCAATCCAGGGTGCAGGGAGAGAAAACAGTGTCTGTGAGTCTCTAGACAGCCACTCTTGATTGCCATGCCCCCAGGAAGTTGCCACTGAACCTGGGCCCTTCAAACCGACCTCTCACCCTCCACCAAACCTCGTGCAGCACCTGGAGAAGGACTGCCGGGCTGGACTCCAGCCTGGAAGAAACAGGGAAAGGAGGGGATACAAGACCCCCAGCTGTCACCGTCCCACACCCCTATGATCAGGCCCCAGGCAAGTTGAGGTCTGGGAGCACTGGAACCCTGAAGCTCCAGGAGGTTCTGGCAGATTCTCTCCTCACCCTGCACCTCTCGTGGCCTCTGGATGGATGTGCTGGCCACAGTCGGGACCTGCCTCCAGCTTAGGCCTGGAAAGGTGGTGGGTGTTGGTGCTGCCCAGCAGGACCTCTGCACAGACCCTAGGGCCTCTGTCAATCATGACTCCTTGCTTTTCAGCTGGACCCCCAGGCCCTGCAGGACAGAGACTGGCAGCGCACCGTCATCGCCATGAATGGGGTACGTGCCCACAGGCCGCTCTTGATGCCTGCTTCCCCTGAAGGCGAGGGTAGCCCCAGTTCCTTTCAAAACAGTCAGAAGGCAGCTAAGCCTGAGCTGGTGTCTGAGAGGGAGTGTGGCTGAGGAAGGAGAGGCCTCGCAGAGCAGAATTGCTATACGAAGGAGGAATTTTTTTCCATTTGGTGGCTGGAGTGCAGTCTCCGGTGACCCTGAATATCCTTCCTGCAACAGAGATCTCATGGCACCACCAGGCTTCGACCCAAGGACTTAGGGGCTACCCATAGCAACTTCCTGTAGCTTCCCTGATTCGTCTTCAGCTATCCCAGAAAAGTTTAGACCTTAAAAAAAAAAAAAAAGCTAGGCATGATGGCTTGCACCTATAATCCTAGCACTTTGGGGGGTGGAGGCAAGAGGATTGCCTAAGCCCAGGGGTTTGAGACCAGCCTGGACAACTTGGCGAGATTTCATCCCTACAATACATTTTAAAAATTAGCCGGGTGTGGTGGTGCATGCCTGTGGTTCCAGCTACTTGGAAGACTGAGGCAGAAGGATCACCTGAGCCCAGCAGGTTGAGGCTGCAATGGCTGTAAGCAGGCCACTACACTCTAGCCTGGGTGACAAGGTGAGATTCTGACTCCAAAAAAAAAAAAAAGGCCACACACCAAAAAAGGCCTGAGCATATATGATGTTAACATTTGATAATTCTTGACTTTTTTGTTATAGTATTCTCTGTACTTTTTCTTTCTCTCTCTCTCTCTCTCTCTCTCTTTCTTTCTTTTTGAATTGAAGTCTTACTCTGGTGCCCAGACTAGACTGCAGTGGCACGCTCCCAGCCACTGCAGCCTCTACCTGCTGGGCTCCAGCGATCCTTCCGCCTCAGCCCTCCAAGTAGCTGGAACCACAGGCGCGTGCTACCATGCCTGGCTAATTTTTTTTTTTTAATTATACAGATGAGGTCTCGCCAAGTTTCCCAAGTGGGTCTCGAACCCGCGGGCTCAGGCAATCCACTCACCTCAGCCTCCCAAAGCGCAGGATTACAGGCTGAGCCACCGAGCCTGGCTTATACTTTTTCTCTCCCTAGTTTTTTAATTACTATTAAGGAAGACAGCCAGGTGTGATAGCTCATGCCTGCAATCCTAGCACATTGGGAGGCTGAGGCAGGAGGATTGCTTGAGCCCAGGAGTTCAAATGCCTGGGCAATATAGCTGGATCGTGTCTTTGTTATTTAAAAAAAAAAACAAATGAAGGCCGGGCTCAGTGGTTCAGCCTGTAATCCTAGCACTTTGGGAGGCCAAGGCAAGTAGATTGCCTGAGTCCATGGGTTCAAAACCAGCCCAGGCAACTTGAAGAAACCCTCATCTCTACAATAAATTAAAAAATTAGCTGGATGTGGTAGCACACACCTGTAGTGCCAGATACTTGAAAGGCTGAGGTGGACGATCACCGGAGCCCAGCAGATTGACGCTGGGGTGAATGTGAGTGTGCCACTGCACTCCAGCCTGGGTGACGGAGTGAGACTCCAACTCAAAAAAAAAGAGGAAAGAAAGAAAGGAAAGAAAGATAAGCAGTTGGGATTGTAGGAGGAGTTTCTGCAGAAGCTAGTCCTTAAACCACTCTTGGCTCTGGCTGAATTAGACCAGGGGCTTCCCGGAGGAGCTAACTCACACTGGGTCCTTGACCTGGGGGTGGAAATATTTGCTAAGACCTCTGGGAGCCCCTGGGACCTTGGGCCATGAGGACCAGGAGGGTGAGAGGGCCATACCCCTTCTTCCCACTGCAGATTGAAGTGAAGCTCTCGATCAAGTTCACCAGCAGGGAGTTCAGCTTAAAGAGAATGCCTTCCCGAAAGCAGACAGGGGTCTTCGGAGTCAAGATTGCTGTGGTTACCAAGTGAGTGGAGAAGGCACCTGTCCCTCCGAGGAGTTTCTGCAGGAAAGGGCAGGCATGCTTCTGTCCTTTCTTTGTGTGATTACTACACTGGGAGGTCTCCCTGGCCCCAGGAGGACACTTGGTGTGCTCAGCTGCCTCCTGTGTTTACTGCAGGACCTGCTCAGGAATGTCCCCACCTCCTTCCTTGGAAGCAGTAGGCTGGCTCCTGGTCCACTCCAGGAACTGCCTGATTGCAGGATTTTCTTCCTGTACTTGGAACTTGCCATGGTCCTGGGTTCCTGTTGAATGATTGTCACCCCTGCCCCTTTGTCCTGGGTCAGTAGTCAGGAGAAGCCTGCTTGTTGGTTTGAGGGTAGATCTCACAGACACAGGCCCCTTCCTCCCAGAATTCACTCACTTCCCCAGGATGGAATCCGCCGGGCCCCTGACCTTACTGTTCTTCTGAGCTGGTGCCTGCGTCAGCTATTCCCTGGGCACCTACTCATGTCTGAACACCACCCTCTGCCCCCAGCTGCACCTCAGCCCCCTCTGCAGCTTGGGGAAGGCTCTGGGCATGAGTGGAGAGGGCTCCATCAGCAGCTATCCCAAACAAGCACTGCTGAGGAGGGTGGCTTGGGAAAGAGCTTTGACGTGCTCCTAAATCCATTGCAAAACAAACCTAAGTTAAGGCCTCAAAACTGTCTTCCATCTTTGAAGAATTCTTACATGGGTCCTACATGAAACTGTTGGTTGCCAGGACCCAGGGGGAAAAGCATTTAGAATCACAGGATTCTGAGCTCTGATACTTAGGCAACACGGTGGAGTCATTCAGACGACAGATGACTTGCTGAGGGCCCAGGGTAGGGATCCTGGGGTCAGGGGATTTGCCTCTTCCATAGCAAGTGAGTGGTAGGGCCGATACCAGGTCAAAGACCATACTGCTCTCCAGGATACTGTGTGGCCACGTCAAAGACCATACTGCTCTCCAGGATACCATGTGGCCACCTGTTACCCCAAAACCTGATCTTTCAGATGCCCTCCCAACAACCAACTTCACTTAGAAAAGCATCCTGGCCTTCTCTCAAAGGTCATGTGTAACTTATACAGTGTCTGACTGTTTCCGCCTCGTAGAAAGGCCCTGATGAGATACATGCGGTGATAACCAAGCTCACAGAAGGGAGGGAAGACATACAAAAGGCTTGTGTGCAGCTCCCACCTGGGCACCTTCATCCCCTGTCTTCATCCCACCTCCAGGTGTAGGTGTGCAGATAGAGAGGTAGCAGGTCTCCCATAATGCACCCCAAACAGCCTGCCAGGGTACTGAGAACAGTCCCCTCCTTCCATAGGAGAGAGAGGTCCAAGGTACCCTACATCGTGCGCCAGTGCGTGGAGGAGATTGAGCGCCGCGGCATGGAGGAGGTGGGCATCTACCGCGTGTCCGGAGTAGCCACGGATATCCAGGCACTGAAGGCAGCCTTCGACGTCAGTGAGTGTTGGACTGGGTAGTGTGGGATGGAGGTGTGGGCGGTTGTGTCCATGCCAAGACTCTGAGTACCCTCTGTGGTCTAGGCCTGTCATGTCATTCTCTGCACCTTTTCTTCACTTACTCTTTTATTATTTTTAAAAATGAGAGGCCAGGCACAGTGGCTCACGCCTATAATTCCAGCACTTTGAAAGGCGGAAGCGAGAGGATTGCCTGAGCCAAGGGGTTCGAGACCAGCCTGCGCAACCTGGTGAGACCTCGTCTCTACAATAAATCAAAAAATTAGCCAGGCATGGTGGTGCCCATAGTTGCAGCTATTTGGAAGGCTGGAAGACTGAGGTGGAAGGATCGCCTGAGTCCAGCAAGTCAAGACTGCACAGGCCGTGATTGTGCCACTGTACTCCAGCCTGGGTGACAGAGTGAGACTCTGACTCAAAAAAGAAAATAATATTTTATTTTATTTTATTTTGAGAAAGCAGGATTTATTAAGAGGACAGAAATGCCCCCACAGTGGGAAGGGACCAGAAGGGATTGCCCAATAATTTTTTTTTTAATGAAAAGACAAGCCAGGTGCAGTGGCACACACCCGCAATATCAGCACTTTGGAAGGCCGAGGCAAGAGGATCACTTGAGTCTAGAAGTTGCCCAGCCTAGGCAGCATAGTGTGACCTCAACTCTACCAAAAAAAAAAAAGGGTCAAAAATTAGCCTGGGAAAAAAAAAAATTAGCCTGGCATGATGGTATGCACCAGTAGTCCCAGCTATTCAGGAGACTGGGGCAGGAGGATCATCTGATCAGGCCCAAATGAAGCTGGGTCACGTAGGTGGTCTTTGCACTGCCACATCCTCAAGTGGGCCTGCGGTTAGACTGTACTGGTCCCTGGGCCTTAGTACCTCTCGTCCAGCCCCAGAGCAGGCAGGCCAATCCCTCTTAAAAGCCCTTGGCCCAACCCAGCAAATGGCACATGTGGCTAGGATGGTTTAAGGACCAACTTCTTTTTTTTTTTTTTTTTTTGAGCTGGAGTCTCACTCTGTCGCCCAGACTGGAGTGCAGTGGCCACTCCCGACCACTGCAGCCTCAACCTGTTGGGCTCCGGCCATCCTTCCACTTCATCCTTCCACTTCAGCTGGAACTACAGGCACACGCTACCATGCCCGGCTGATTTTTTGATTTATTGTAGAGATGAGGTCTCGCCAAGTTGCCCAGGCGGGTCTCGAACCCGCGGGCTCAGGCAATCCACTCACCTCAGTCTCCCAAGGCGTGGGATTACAGGCTGAGCCACCGAGCCCGGCAGGACCAACTTCTGCAGAAGCTCCTCTGACAACTCTCTTGTCTTCTCATCTTTAGCATGTCAAGGCTGCAGTGGGTCATGATTATGCCACTGCATTCCAGCTTAGGTGACAGAGTGAGGCCTCAACTCAAAAAAATCAAAATAAATGTCCTGACCAGTAGCCTGTACGTGCCCAGCACCCTTGGGTAGATCCTGCTGTGACTTCAGCTCCCCTTGGTTACCTCCTGCTGAGTAGGCGCATCTGGCCAGGCAGGGAAAGGTATGGGGAGGGTGCTGCCTGGCCAAGGTGAGATCTTCAGGGAGGCCCTTCTTTCCAGACAACAAGGACGTGTCGGTGATGATGAGTGAGATGGACGTGAACGCCATTGCCGGCACGCTGAAGCTCTACTTCCGTGAGCTGCCTGAGCCCCTCTTCACCGACGAGTTCTACCCCAACTTCGCCGAGGGTATCGGTGAGCACTGGAGGCCCTGGCCTCAAGCAAGTCATCTCCCCACCTCCCCTCTTGTCTGCTGCTGCCCTTGAAGGTGTCAAAGGCTATGGCGGGGCACTCTGCTGCCATCCGTGCCCATCCTCAGGGCTGCCACAGTCCCCATCCCTTGAGTAGAGCAAGAGGTCTAAGTTGTTAGTGCTGCTGTGGACATGCCCCAGTGTAGGGTCCTGAGGCCACAGTCCCCTTTCCAGCTCAGTCAGGCACAGGTTCACACCCAGTCTGACCCTAAGTTAAGGGTGACAGAGGGTGATTTCCAAAGGGGGGTGCTGGCAGGTGTGGGAGCTGCAGCCTCTGTCTTGCCCTAGGGCCCATACAGCAAGAGACCCCCCAGCCTGCAAGTGCCCCTAGGGTGCACAGAGCGATGAGGGCATCTGCAGGGACTTGGATCTCAGGCCCTCCCACCCTTCTTGCCCCTTCCTCTACCTGCCTGATTCCATGCTGGGCTTCTCCCAAGAGATCGTGGCAGGAATCACCTGAGGGCAGCTCTGCCCATGAGCCACCCTCACGGCCTCTCCCATTGCTGGTTGACCCTTTTGAGATAAAGTAGAGGCATTCGGGTGGCTCATACCCTGCACAAGTGACCTCCGGGGTCCTCACTGGCGCCAGTGCTGTGAAAGCAAGGATGACGACTGGCCTGGACTGTCTGGCACCTACAACATGGGCCCGGGTACTCTGACTGGCCACCTTGGGAAAGGTCTCCAGCCCGTTGTGACTCTGAGGAGTAACCCCCCACTTCTGCAGCTCTTTCAGACCCTGTTGCAAAGGAGAGCTGCATGCTCAACTTGCTGCTGTCTCTCCCAGAAGCCAACCTGCTGACCTTCCTCTTCCTTCTGGACCACCTGAAAAGGTAGCCTGGCTCATCTGCAGGTTCTGGGACTTTAGGACCCAGGCAGCAGGCTGCCTTGCTGGCTCCTGTCAGACCCACAGCACCGAGGGATTTTTCTCTCACCCCTATCTGTAGCCACTTACTACCTCTGGGGACTAACGCCATTGCCATCCCTGCTGTCCTCCCCGTTAGCCACCCTCCTCCCTCCATACCATGGCCTTAAGCAAAGAGCAAGGCTGTGACCTTGGCCAGCAGTGCCGCCTGGGTCATGGTCCGGAGCTGGCCCAGCTGCCTGCTGGCCTCCAGTGCTCTTTGCCCCAAGCCCCTCAGACCTAGAGGAACATGGGGTGAATCCTGCTGTCACCACAGCCAGGGTCAAAGTCCCTCCCTCCCTCCCCGGGTGGCCATGCTATAAGCCAGCTGCCATGTTCCCGAGGACTCCAGGGTGGCCCTGCCCCTCTGCCTCTCTCCCAGAGGCGATGCTGAAAGCACCCTCTGCTTTGGCTGCTACAGGGTGGCAGAGAAGGAAGCGGTGAACAAGATGTCCCTGCACAACCTTGCCACAGTCTTTGGCCCCACGCTGCTCCGGCCTTCAGAGAAGGAGAGCAAGCTCCCGGCCAACCCCAGCCAGCCCATCACTATGACCGACAGCTGGTCCCTGGAGGTCATGTCCCAGGTACAGGAAAACAGGTTCTAGCCTTGCCACCCTGGCCTGGCAAAGATGGCCTCTGCTTGCCACCCTGAGAACTGCCAGTCTTTCCACCTGCATTCTACAGGGTAGTGACCGAGGTTCAGAGAGGGATTTGCCCAAGCCCATGCTGCTGGGAGGGGAAGAGGGAACCCTGTGGTGATCCAGCTGTAGCACCCAGCCTAGGGCTTAAAACCAAGTGGTCAGACACAAAGGCTCATATCTGTAATCCAGCATTTTGGGAGGATGAGGTGGGAGAATCACTTGAAGCCACGAGTTCCAGACCAACCTGCAGAACATAGCAAAACCCAATCTCTACAAAAAATAAAAAAATTAACTGGATGTGGTGGTCTGCACCTCTAGTTGTAGCTACTTGGGAGGCTGAGGTGGGAGGATCACTTGAGCCCTGGAGTTTGAGGTTACAGTGAGCTATGATGGCACTACTGCACTCCAGCCTAGGCAGCAGAGCCAGACCCTGTCTCTATAAAAAAGCAGAAACAGGCTGGGTGCAGTAGTTCATGCCTGTAATACCAACACTTTGGGAGGCAGAGGTAAGAGGATTGCCTGAGCCAATGGGTTTGAGACCAGTCCGGGCAGCTTGACAAGACCTCATCTCTACAATAATCAAAAAATTAGCTGGACATGATGACACACACCTGTACTTGGAAGGCTGAAGTGGAAGGATAGCTTGAGCCCAGCAGGTTGAGGCTGCAGTGACTGTGAGCGTGCCACTGCACTCCAGCCTGGGTGACAGTGAAACTCCGACTCAAAAAAAATTTTTTTTAAAAAGCTAGGCTTGGTGGCTCAGCCTGTAATCCCACGCCTTTGGGAGGCTGAGGTGAGTGGATTGCCTGAGCCCGCGGGTTCGAGACCCGCCTGGGCAACTTGGCGAGACCTCATCTCTACAATAAATCAAGAAAAATTAGCGGGGCGTGGTGGCATGTGCCTGTGGTTCCAGCTACTTGGAAGGCTGAGGCAGAAAGATCGCCTGAGCCCTGCAGGTAGAGGCTGCAGTGGCCATGAGTGTGGCACTGCACTCCAGCCTGGGTGACAGTGAAACTCCGACTCAAAAAAAATTTTTTTTAAAAAGCTAGGCTTGGTGGCTCAGCCTGTAATCCCACGCCTTTGGGAGGCTGAGGTGAGTGGATTGCCTGAGCCCGCGGGTTCGAGACCCGCCTGGGCAACTTGGCGAGACCTCATCTCTACAATAAATCAAGAAAAATTAGCGGGGCGTGGTGGCATGTGCCTGTGGTTCCAGCTACTTGGAAGGCTGAGGCAGAAAGATCGCCTGAGCCCTGCAGGTAGAGGCTGCAGTGGCCATGAGTGTGGCACTGCACTCCAGCCTGGGTGACAGTGAAACTCCGACTCAAAAAAAATTTTTTTTAAAAAGCTAGGCTTGGTGGCTCAGCCTGTAATCCCACGCCTTTGGGAGGCTGAGGTGAGTGGATTGCCTGAGCCCGCGGGTTCGAGACCCGCCTGGGCAACTTGGCGAGACCTCATCTCTACAATAAATCAAGAAAAATTAGCGGGGCGTGGTGGCATGTGCCTGTGGTTCCAGCTACTTGGAAGGCTGAGGCAGAAAGATCGCCTGAGCCCTGCAGGTAGAGGCTGCAGTGGCCAT
Source organism: Carlito syrichta (assembly GCF_000164805.1). Lineage (NCBI taxonomy): Eukaryota > Metazoa > Chordata > Mammalia > Primates > Tarsiidae > Carlito > Carlito syrichta. Next base: position 9,015 of record NW_007031221.1, on the reverse strand, counting down.
GAGTGTGGCACTGCACTCCAGCCTGGGTGACAGTGAAACTCCGACTCAAAAAAAATTTTTTTTAAAAAGCTAGGCTTGGTGGCTCAGCCTGTAATCCCACGCCTTTGGGAGGCTGAGGTGAGTGGATTGCCTGAGCCCGCGGGTTCGAGACCCGCCTGGGCAACTTGGCGAGACCTCATCTCTACAATAAATCAAGAAAAATTAGCGGGGCGTGGTGGCATGTGCCTGTGGTTCCAGCTACTTGGAAGGCTGAGGCAGAAAGATCGCCTGAGCCCTGCAGGTAGAGGCTGCAGTGGCCATGAGTGTGGCACTGCACTCCAGCCTGGGTGACAGTGAAACTCCGACTCAAAAAAAATTTTTTTTAAAAAGCTAGGCTTGGTGGCTCAGCCTGTAATCCCACGCCTTTGGGAGGCTGAGGTGAGTGGATTGCCTGAGCCCGCGGGTTCGAGACCCGCCTGGGCAACTTGGCGAGACCTCATCTCTACAATAAATCAAAAATTAGCCAGGCATGGTAGTGCGTGCCTGTAGTTCCAGCTACTTGGAAGGCTGAGGTGGAAGGATCGCTGGAGCCCAGCAGGTCGAGGCTGCAGTGGCCAGGAGCAGCCACTACACTCCAGTCTGGGCGACAAAGTGAGACTCCAACTCAAAAAATTAAATAAAAAAACCCAGGACCCCACGCCCAATCTCTTGCTGTAAGGGGCTCATGTCACCAAGAGGGAATGGACGCTGAGCTGGAATGGACTTGGGGGCTGGGGCCAGGAAGACTTCTCCACCTGCAGCTGTGAGCTGCTCTGAGCCGCCTCCTCTTCCCTACTCTTCCCGGGCAGGTCCAGGTGCTTCTGTACTTCCTGCAGTTGGAGGCCATCCCTGCCCCGGACAGCAAGAGACAGAGCATCTTGTTCTCCACTGAAGTCTAACAGCCCAACTTCATCAGCAGAAGGCTGACAGAATGGCCTGGAAACCTCTGGCAAAACAGGCCATCTGCAGAGCGGGAACTGAACCTTCTTAAGGTGTAACTGGGCCACCCCCAAGGGTTGGGCCATCTGCCAAGAGACAGCTCTCCACAGCAGAAGGCCAGGTAGCCTGTGCAGATCCCGACGGTCTGTGAGCCCCAGGCTGACCTCAGACTGTGTTTTTTTTTCGCTGCCACCAGAGGGCACCCCAAGCCAGTGCATCTCCACTGCAGGCCTGGCTCTGGGAAATGGTGTTAAAGGAGTGGTTTTTATGGACTTATCAGAGTTTAAAAGATTTCTACTGAGCCGGCTGGGTGGCTCAGCCTGTAATCCCACCACTTTGGGAGGCCGAGGTGAGTGGATTGCCTGAGCCCACGGGTTCAATACTTACCTAGGCAACTTGGCGAGACCTCATCTCTACAATAAATCAAAAATTAGCCAGGCGTGGT
>NW_007031221.1:0-7593 GCF_000164805.1 Carlito syrichta | reverse complement strand
AAAAAAAAAAAAAAAGATTTCTACTGGATAACTTGTCAAGATGCACCTTCTCCAGGGAGAAGGGAACACGACCAGATTCCCTCACTATTGTGTCTTGAATAAACGCTGCTGCTGCTTCATACTGTGGGGGCCATAGCCCTATCCCTGTGTGGGTGGGAGCTCTTCCATTTCCCTGACTTAGAAATTCAACTCCGTTTATAACAGGGTTTGAGAAGCTAAGTCAACACCATGTTGTGTTTCCACTCCAGTCACTGCTTTCTTTTTCTTTCTGGAAGGATTTCTTGCAGAAATGGGTCTGCTTCCTGCTCTTCCCTGTTGCTTTGTTTTTGCTGTTTTTGTGCACCTCCTCAGAAGTTACCTCCACATAGAGCAGTGACGTCCAGGCATCAGGCACCAGGGAAAGGAGGCCCAGGCTGTGCACTTTACAGTTTGTCCTCCAGGGAGAGCGACCTCACCCACTGATCCAGACTGCCCGCCCAGCACATGCTCTCCTTTTTGGCTTAAAAAGGTCTTGACGTTTCTGGCTTCTCTCTGCCCGCACGCTCCCTTCCCCTAGGTGTCCCCAGCACAGACAGCTTCGCATCTTTGCTCTCAGCTGAACAGACTCACTTAACTTTTGTAAAAAGTTTCTTCTTGGCAGTGGCAGCGGCTTGCAGATAGCTTGTTTTAAAACTTTGATCTGAAATAGCCTTTTGATACTTGAATATTTTTAAGTTTTATACATAGTTTCTAGTTTTTTTCCTAACAGATTCAGATACCTAATAAGATATTAGAATGTACAGTATGTGGACAGTCCGTGTCCCAGCAGCATATCGTCTTCCTCTGAGCACCGGCTCTGTTTCACAGTCATTTCTGGTCTCTAGAGCATCGACAACATGGAGGCGTAGGAATAGGCCTGGCCTGGGGCTAGAGGACTCCCACCCCAGAGAGGTTAGAAGGACAGGCCACCCATCACCCTCCTTCCCCCTCCACCTGCACGGAACCAGGTATTCTGAAGAAACAAACCCATGAACCAGCACGTCATCTCTTTACAAAGAGAGATTTGGAGCAGGGAGAGAGACAAAAGGAGAGGAAACTGAGAGACAGAGTTTCCATGCTGGTTTGGCAGGAGGAGAGGATGCGGTTAGCCAGAGGAGGGAAGCATGGCTGGACTCAGGGAAACGTGTGTTGGTTGTCCTGTGGCGACACCAGTACCCAGTGCAGCACTGTCCTGCGAGTTTTCCCAAGGCAAGGGGAAAGAGGCTCACCTGTGTGTCTATGGGCAGTTCCTACTGAGCCCGCAGCCCATGGGGGAGCCTGACAGCTGGGGCCACATGCCCCCCTCCCCCACTGTCCTGTTTGCTTGCGGACCTGCCGAGGCAGGGAGCAGAAGATGGAGCAACCTGAAGGTTTTATGTCTACATGTGGTGTTGATTCCATTGTGCTTTTTTTCTCACTAGGAGAGCAGGGCCACTGTTTCAAAGCAGTGGTGCCCTCCTGGGCCGGGAGGCCAAAAAAATGGAAGCCTCTGCCCTCTGCGTGTTTCTGGGCACAGTGGGCTGCTCTGGCCCGGCTTCCTGTCTTTGTCTCCACAACCTTCTAGCCCTGCGAGGGGATCGCGTTTTGCTTAGAAAAACCAAACCCAGCCCTTGTTTGTTTCCTCTGGTGTCTGATTAGTTGCATCTGTCACCTTGAAACTGGAAAGCAATATATCAACGTTTGTGCCAATTTTTGTTCCCTCGCCGTCTCCCTCCCGTTTACTTTTTATTTATGTAGGATGTGTGCTGTCCAGTGATGGAATGACCACTCTGCCCATGTCATTGTAAAGTGCTCCAGCACCGCCGGGCCTCAGGGGCAATGGTCACTCTGGATCTGGAGCTGCCTCTGTTAGCCCTCACGCTTCTCAGGCCTGTGGGTCAGTAAAGCCACATGAGGCTGGAGAGTACAGCGTTCTCCAGGAGAGGCCTCAGCTCTCCCCCTGCAAGCGGGCAGAGGCCTGGGGCCCAGGGTGACCTTCCACAAGGCGTGGCTGCTGGACTCTGAACAAGAAGTACTTTCTTGCCTCGGGTCCTGGGTCGGGTCAGGGGCAGTGGCTGGCCTCCCCTGAGAAACCCAGCCTTTCCTCGCGCGTGGCTGGTCTCAGCAGCTGCGAACATGCCTTTGAGCTCAGCCGCCTATATACCGCCCTGGGAAAAGGACTGCTGACACTTTCATTAAAGTTACCTGAAACGACTTGCTTTAGTGGTGATTTCTGGATCAAAAAGAAAAAACATGATCAGCACCACTGGGAAGAACCCCTGAGCTGGTGGGATGGGGCAGGGTTGGGACTCAAGCAGCGGCCAGCGCAGTGTCGGGGCTGGGTGCCCAGGAGGCCTCACTGCTGAATCAGGCCGCAGGGTGTACAGCACCCTGCAGCTACAAAGAAACCAGGCCTAGGCATGGTAGATGTCCCTAGCAAGCGCCCACCGGGCAGCATGAGGATGCAGGAGCAGCAACTCCACCGATTATGGGGCAGTCTGGTCTGGGCAGGGACCATGGCCTTGGCTGAGAAGGTCAAGCTGCTGCTTGGGAGATGCTGTCCTGACCCTGCAGGTGGACAGATGGCAGACTGGGCAGCCCGGTCAGCACTCCTTTGTCATACTGGGCCCAGGGGCAGGGAGGGCTCCGGTCACAGTCTACGCCTCTGTTCTTACCTGCAGCCACTGTTCTGCGTGCACTCCTAAGTCTTGGGTGGTTTCTGCTCAGACCGGGGTTTGGCGCTGCCAGGGTCAGCCTTTCTGCTGCCTGCAGATAGGGTATGAGTGTTTTGAGCCCCCTCTGGCCTTTTCCTCAGAAGGGAAGAAAGCTGGGCAACCCCCTCAGTTCCCCTCAGTTCCCCTATGGGAGCTTTTTCTGTCCTCAATAAATCCTGCTTTCTCAAAAAAAAAAGAGAAGGAAGCTGCATCTGGGGTGGAGACATACATGTGACGTGGGTCTTTCCTTAATGAGCGCAGCTTGGGGAGAACCAGGCCACATCCACTCAGCCATCAGATCACCCTCCGAGTGCTTGCATCAGCCATTACCCTAAGCCTTCCCAGGGGAGCAAGCCTCTTTTAACAGACTGCAAGCAAGGGGGCTGAAGGGCTGGTAAGTCTGGGTTTTCCTCAGACTCCCGGGAGGTGGTTCTCCTCATTGGCTGCCTGGTCAGCTCTCTTGGGGAGGAGGGAGTCTTAGGTTTTGTTGTTGTTGTTGTTTTAAGTCAGAATCTCACTCTGTTGTGCAGGCTGGAGTGCGGTGGCATGCTCATGGACACTGCAGCCTCAACCTACTGGGCTCAGGCAATCCTACCTCAACCTTCCAAGTAGCTAGAACCACAGGCATGTGCCACCATACCCGGCTATTTTTTTTTTTTTTTTTTTTATTGTAGAGACAAGGTCTCGCCATGTTGCTCAGGCTGGACTTAAACTCCTGAGCTCAGGAAATCCACTCGCTTCCACCTCCCAAAGTGTTGGGGTGACAGGGGTGAGCTACCACACCCAGCTGAGGGGGAATTGTCACATGGTCTCCTGTCTGCAGTGTGACCTTTCTTAGCTTGTCTCTGAACACTGCTACCTGTGGAGTGTCACCATTACCAATGTCATTTCACTGACAATGGAAGGTTGTGGAGGTGTCCTGGGCTCAACAGGCCTGGTGTGATAGCTCACGCCTGTAATCCCAGCACTTTGGGAGTCCACAGTGGGAGGACTGCTTGAGCCCAGAAGTTTGAGACCCGCCTGGGCAACATAGCAAGACCTTGTCTTTACAAAAAATTTTTAAATTAGCGGGGTGTGGTGACAAGCACGTGTAGGCCCGACTACTTGGGAGGCTGAAGCAAAAGGATCACCTGAGCCCAGGAGGTCGAGGCTGTGATGAACCATGATCATGCTACTACATTCCAGCCTGAGTGACAGAGTGAGACTCCGACTCAAAAATAAAAAGAGGCTCAACAAGGGAATGTGTCTCCAACTTTGGATTCTCCGACGGCCTCAGCAGCCCCTCCCACAGGCGTAGGATTGACATTTGGTTTTGCCCTTGTTGGAAAAGCTGCTCGTATAATGTGGTGGTCTGCCCAGTCTGATGTCTGCTGACCAGGAAAGGGCTGCCCCTGGCCCTTCTCTGAGTGTCAGCCCCTAAAAGGTGATGGCACTCTCTGTCCCTATGCACCTGGTCTTGTTTGGAAAACAGAAACGCACAGAGCCCTGTTGCATCTCTCTTACTAGTTGATTTTAGGGGCAAGAACTGACTGTGTTCCTGAGACTGGGGGCCATGTCCAGCCAAGCCTGGGTCATGCCATGGCCCATGAAGCAGGATCATTCACTGCTGCCCCAAATCTGAGATCACTACACCTCAAAAAGGCCTCCTCATTCAATTCCTTTACTTGGTAGATGGAGGAACAAAGGCACATAAAGAACCGCCACCCCACTTGGCATCCCAGAGTTGACACATGAGCAGAGGCTGAGATCTAGTATCTTGACGGCCCCTCCAAGCTCACTCCCTTCATGCTGGATGAGATAGTGGGACTAGATGTTGACCACCAGTCATGGCCTGGATGTGATTGATCATGTGACCATTTGGGCCTAGACCACCTGGCTTCATGCCCTGTTTAAATAAAGGGAAGAGATCAAGTGCTGTGGCTCACGCCTGTACCCCAGCACTTTGGGAGGTGGAGACGAGAGGATTGCTTGAGCCCAGGGGTTCGAGACCACCCTGGGCAACTGGGTGAGACCTCATCTCTACAATAAATTAAAAAATTAACTAAGCATGGTGGTGCACACCTGTGGTTCCAGCTACTTAGAAGGCTGAGGCAGAAGGATCACTGGAGCCTACCAGGTTCAGGCTGCAGTAGCCATGAGCATGCCACTACACTCCAGCCTGGGCAACAGAGTGAGACTCTGACTATAAATTAAATAAAGTTAAAAGTAAATAAATAAATGGAAGAGTGAGACTCTGACTCTAAATAAATAAGGGAATAGTTAAGACTGACTCGAAAGAAAGAAAAAGGAAGAGAGGGAAGGACCAGCACAGTGGCACACACCCGTAACCCCAGCTAAAGTGGGAAGATTGCTTGAGCACAGGAGTTTGAGACCAGGGAACTCCTGTGTCTCTACAAAAAAACGAAAAATAATTAGCCAAGCATGGTGGTGCATGCCTTTAGTCCCAGCTACTCAGGAACTCAAAGCTGCAGGGAGCTATGATTGCACCACTGCACTCCAACATGGGCCACAGAGTGACACCCTGTCTAAATTAAACAAAAGGAAGGCAGATTTTGTATAGAAATCCCAGAACTTTTAGACCTATCCCCAAAAGAAGGCCCAATTGCCTTAAAAGGAAGTATTTACATGGACTAATGATGGGCTGTCACAAATAACTGGAAAGATAATGAGTGAAGGGTGACAGACGCTCAGTTCTTGAGGCCAAAACAGCATCCCCTAGAGCAGCTGCCACAGGTCAGCGAGCAGATCAGGGGCCAGAAGGTCACTCCTGGGTGAGGAGGAGAACTGTCAGGCCTGGGGCAGGAGTGTTGGAGCCCTACGGACCTAACTGGAGTGTGAGAGAGCAGCCAACCAATGGTCAGCTCCCCAGCAGAGCCCTGCATCGTCCCAGTTCTCACAGTACAAAGAGGCCAGCCGGGGCCACGACAAAGACACACAAGTAAATGGGTTCTTGGGAGACAGAGCCCCATTGCATCTCTCAAACATGACCAAATTGGAGAGGAGACCAGCTGCTTTGGGCAACTGAAGCTGCTCATGGGCAAGCTCCCAATGAGATGGTGCCAAATGCCCTGGGCCGGATGTCACAAGGCCATGTGTTCCAGTAAAGGTCATCTCGGGCTCCTCTAGCCACTTCTCCAACTAGAACGGGGGTTCTGTCCACCCACCAATTCTTTTTCCGTTCCTGTTCAGTGGACAGACTGGGCAGGGACTTACCAGAAATCCTCAGAGTTTTCAGTCACTGTCAAAGCTTTTGGAGCCAAAACAAATTCAGGTTCCAGGAGAGAAGCCATCAGGAAGGCAGCTCCAGGAGAGCCTAGAAGAACCACCTGGGACCCAGGAACTGCCTCAGGGACTCAAGTGACTTCGGACAGGTAGCCCCCTTCAAACCCCATAGCACAGGTCCTGAGCTGTGCTCATTTACATGCAGCTGCAATTTAAACTACATGAGGAGTATTGCCCTGCTAGGGTGGCATTCACTGTCCCAACTCCCATCAGTGGCTGTCCAGGACCCCAGAAAGCCCTTCCTCTCACCCCTGCCACTGGGGTCTAGGGAAGAATGGGTCCAGATAGAGGGAAAGGAGGGTAAAACAATAAAAAAGGGAAATTGGTCCTATTTTTTGTTTTGTTTTGTCCAGGCACAGGGTCTTGCTCTGTTGCCCAGGCTGGAGTGCAGTGACACGATCAGAACTCACCGCAGTCTCAAACTCCTGGGCTCAAGTGAGCCTCCTGCCTCAACCTCCTGAGTAGCTGGGCCTATGCACACAACCTCACGCTGCTAATTTTTTCTATTTTTTGTAGAGACAGTCTCACTATGTTGCCCAGGCTGGTCTCAAACTCCTGGGTTCAAGTGATCTTCCTGCCTTGGCCTCCCAAAGCTCTGGGATTACAGACATGAGTCACTGCTTTATCTGAAAACAGTATTTAAAATGTTTGGATTGACCAGGCTCAGTGGCTCAGTCTGTAAACCTAGCACTTTGGGAGGCCGAGGCGAGTAGATTGCCAGAGCCCACAGGTTCAAGACCAGCCCGGGCAACTTGGTGAGACCTCGTCTCTACAATAAAATAAAATAATTAGCCAGATATGGTAGCGCGCATCTGTAGTTCCAGCTACTTGGAAGGCTGAGGCAGAAGGCTCGCCGGAACCCAGCAGATCGACACTGCGGTGGCTGTGAATGTGCTACTATACTCCAGCCTGGGCGACAGAGTAAGACAAAAAAAAAAAAAAGAAAGTCTGGATTATGGTAAGGTGACTGTGAGCTCTGTTTGTGTTCTTCATTAGATAAACACTCCTGAGCAGCATTTCTCAGCAGGCCTCTTTCATCTGCTGAGGGCCAGGAAAAGGCTCCTGGGGTTTCCTGTCAGTGGGTGCAGACTGCAGGAGCCCTCCCACCCAGCAGGCTGACCCCTAGCCTACATTGGAGCCTCTGCCCACCCAGGTCACCTAGCTCTACCTCCTGGCTGAGCCATGCTGGGAATATGGAATGGCGGTCAGTCCCTCTTCTACCCAGCTGGCATTGACCCCATTCTCCCCACACTCCTTCCTGGTCACCTTGGAGTTTTCTAGGCTCTACCACTCCATGGCTGTAAGGGAGTACATTGTGCACGTCCAAATTCATATGTTAAAGCTCTAACCCCCCCGCCATGTGACTGTATTTGGAGACAGGGTCTTTAAGAAAGTAATTCAAATTAAGTGAGATATTAAGGGTTCAATCCTAAACTGATAGGATTGGTGTCCTTATAAAAAGAGGAAGGAGCCGGGCTCGGTGGCTCAGCCTGTAATCCCACGCCTTGGGAGGCTGAGGTGAGTGGATTGCCTGAGCCCGCGGGTTCGAGACCCGCCTGGGCAACTTGGCGAGACCTCATCTCTACAATAAATCAAAAAA
>NW_007031220.1:0-1545 GCF_000164805.1 Carlito syrichta | reverse complement strand
AAATATAATGCGAAACATTCACCAAGAACAGAATTTGTTTGCAGATGCCATTGATTGCTTTGTTGGAATCCAAATTTATAACAGAATGGAAGTAAATACAGCTTGATTGCCATTGTGGATTATAATTATCTGAGACCCACTTGGTAGATTGCTACCTTTTATTAAAATTGGAAAAGTGCAATAAAAATTAGAAACACTATTGTTGTAGGTTTTTGACTGACCAGTTGGAGAAATAGTCCTTCAAGAGATTTTGTACTTCCCAATGCTGCACTGCAAGCCCAGGATCCAGGTGATATGGATAGTGGAACATGGTGGTTCCTGAGAGCTCGGATATGACAACAGCTGTGGAGCCACAACGGAGTGGTACGGTTCTCTTAGTTTGGAACTTGGTAAACTGAGCCCTGATAAGTGTTTACAGCTTTGCTAGTTCAGTGGATTGGTAAGCCACCCCGTAGAAGTGCTCCACCTCCATTAGTTTGGTGGGCAAGTGAGCCAACCCCCAAGAAGTGTTGAAGCTCTCTTAACTCAGTAGGTCCAGCTCTTCCAGTCTGGTGTATGCAGTTCTTCCAGTTCAGCAGCTCTTCTAGTTCGTATTTCCAGGTTCTTCTCTCTGGCCCAGGAAGAATAAGCATGAGAATGAGCAAGCAGAAATTTATTAGAAGACAGAAAACCTCCCAGCAGCTGGAGGAGGCTTGAAAGAGGGTTGCTGCCTGGAGGGTGAAATCAGGGGTTTACATATCTTAAGAGAATGCTGATTGGGTGGCATTAGCACCAATCAAAGCAACACAACATGGTGGGATTGAAATGCACCAACTGGGAGGGGTTTGAAAAGGGTCAATTAAGAAGACGAGTGCAAAGGGGGTAGTCTAAGGACCTGGAAATAAGTATTCTCAGTCTAGTCCTTGGGGCTTTCAGCAGAATTATTTTACCAAGACCCACCCTAATCTGTCTGCCTATCTGGTTCCTCCCTTTTTCTTTTCATCCCCCCCACTGGAGATGTAACCCTAACTGCTGTTAGGGAGTAGGGATAATGACCAGCTTGCCTACTTCCTGTTGATCATGAGCATGCTATGATAATGGCATCTAGGGACCTTCTGGTGGGTGATCTAAGGGTCAGTGGTAGTAGAAAGCTTCCATACAAGGTTCTATCTGCATTACCATTTGGAGTTTAATGGCCTCTAGGTGAGAAGAAACAAATTTTATAAGGAAGTTAATTATGCAAGGACCAAATATGAATAATGCAGGAAACAAAAAAGCTATCAAGGGGAAAATGCACATTCATATATTAGAGATCCTTAGAGAGGATGGAAAGAATTGCAGTCGACTAGGTCCTGAACCTGCCTTTTCCCTTAAAGTATCAATAATTTTGATATTATTTTTTATGACTTGCAGGTTTTCTTCTACCTGAGGGAAAGTGTAAATACAGAAACAACAAGTTTAATTTAAGAATGTGCATGTTATTCCACATTCTACCATGAGCATATTCAATGCTTGATGGTTTTGCAGGACCATAGTAGCTAATGAGTTAATGGATGTTTGTTGATT
>NW_007031219.1:0-1321 GCF_000164805.1 Carlito syrichta | reverse complement strand
GTTGTTGTTGAGGCAAAATAAACCAAAACATGTAAGCCATCTAAAATCATAAAACTAGAAACAAGCAGGATTAAAAATCTTTCACCAGAATTTTAATTTGTTATCCTACCTTCTCTCTCTCAAAAAAAAGAGAGAGAAAATGCAAAACTAAGAAAAAACTATCAAAAACAAACTCAAGCTAATGTTTAAATCTCTCATAATACAGCAACAAATAAACTACACTGGCCCACATACAATTACAAATTCAAAGCTGAGTCCAATATTTGAATTATGAATCAAACAATTCTATTAATATGGAGATAAGTTAAACCTTAAAATTAAATATTAATTTCCCTGAAGCAATTAGTTCCCTTTCTTTTCTAGGTTCTACATCATCCCGCATTTCAACCAGAAGGAGCAATCGGATATTTTACGGATATATTAATATTTTTCTACACTGAAAATGATGTAATCTAGTCCCTGGTGCCGCCGCACGTGTTCAGCTCTGGGCACTTTCCTGCTCTAGAGAGAAGAAAGACTTTTTGCTTAGCTTTTTCTAGTTTCCATGGCTTTTCCTTTGTTTGATATTATAACTCTTCAAAGTAAAAAATAAATAACTTTAAAAAGATAAATGAAATACAGAATATATTTTAAGTACAAATTATGTACACTGTAGTAGAACATGATGCTATCTGAGAACAGGGAAAGGTAAGTGTGGTTTTACTATACATATTTACATTCTCTGTTTTGATCTCTTTTAAAGGCATTTGCATTAAAATTTTCTGTCATTGAAAATGATAACTCTCCCTACTAGTATCTACTGTTGTGTCCTCAAGAGCTAATATAATCGGTAAATGTATCAAAAAAAGATACTTTACTCTGACAGTTCCTTGATGTTTATGTCTCCAGAATTTTTAATATTTTCTAGATACCATAAAAATGAGTTTTCCAGAAAAATCACAGTTATGCTGTAAGATTGTTGTGAAAATTAAATAAGATAGCACAGCATATGAAGAGTTCCCTCCCAGCCAAAGTTAAATAAAGGTAATTGTGAGACTAGTGTCACAGAACAAATAAAATAGTTAATGTGTGTGCCTACTCAATGGCCCTAACTTTGTTTCAATTATTTTTAGGTATCCTACATATTTGGAGACTCTATAGCACAGAGGTTGACTTTCAAAGTAAGACTACCTAAGCCTGAATTCCAGTTACAGCATTTACTAGCTGTGCAATCATTGGCACTTGGTTTAACACTTCTAAGGCTCAGTTGTTTCATAGGCTTATAGGGTTATAATAATTGTACTTCACTCACAAGACTGCTATGAAGATGAAAAAGAAGAAG
>NW_007031218.1:0-1383 GCF_000164805.1 Carlito syrichta | reverse complement strand
TCACGAGATTTTTGTGAGGATTAAAGGATATCATATATATGAAATATTTAGAACAGTACTCATGAAATTGTTGACACTCAAATTTTAAATAATTATCATGATATCATTATTTATCTTATATCGCTTTTGAATCTAACCACTTTAATATATTCTCAGTTTCTGAATATATTAAAGAGAATATCACCTTTACCCATCCCAAAGACAGAAGAGGAAAACTTCATCCCCTATCTCTACCCCTTGCAAAAGCAATTGTAGATGAGGAGGTGACCGATCCACAAAAGGAAGGAGAGGTGGGATGAGATGGCTAAAAGAAAAATGCTTCCTTTGGGTCTTTGGTGAGGGTTTTTAAAGGACAGGCTACCAATCGAGGTGAATGCAAGGACATTAGTTTGAGTGAGTGCATTGCAGTTGAGGTTTCTGGACAATTAATCTAATGACCTTATATCTTCTACTGTTTTCATTGGTTTTTGAATTTTCAAAGTCTGAAATGAAGCTTGATGTGTTCCGCTGATAACATCCAAAAAGCTACATTTAACTTATTCTAGATTAGTTAATCTGTAGATGTCATGTGGGTTTCTGAATTTAATATTTAAAGGATTGAATTCCTCTCCATTGTCTCAAACTCAGAAAACTGCATACCTACTTGAAAATATCATTTTAAATATTAAAAAAACGCTTTACATAAGAATGATTTAAAATAGCAATAGTGATAAAACAAACAAAAAGAGCTGAATAAGGAAATAAACTGTTAATTCAATTGCCACTTCTTCATTGGCAGTATTTTTATTGATATACTGGTCTCTAATAACCAGAGTAACTTCCTAAACCAGCCCAATGATGTTTAAATTTTTAAAAATGAAATTACGATTTAAAAATCGGTAATATCTAGCCTAACTAGTTTGAATAAACACTGAAAGTCATATTCTTAAAATGTAAATTAAAAGAAGAAAACTAACAAATACATTGATCTTTTTGACACAGATGAGTCTGTTGGTGCAGAATAGAAATAAAAATACCAAACAAATGAAATTGCAAAAAATATCAAATGCTCAACAGAGCTCAAAAGTCTGCAATTCTCCAGAACACAATAGGAAAATAGCAACTTGAGACAGTTCCTAGCATTCTGTATGAGTATCTATTCAAGCCAATATTATTTAGGATCCATTCATTGCTCCTGGTATACAAACAGCTTTTGCAGGGGACCAAATTAGATTTTAGTGAAAGATTATAACAAAATGAAAACATCCAAAATATTTATTTTACTAAACTTTGTAACAAGACAGTGAGTATTTTATGGCTATCCCCATTTGAGTAAGAACTCCATAAGGGCAGGGATGTGTCTATTTTAGTCTACACTATATACTCAAATCCAATACTGAACCC
>NW_007031217.1:0-1390 GCF_000164805.1 Carlito syrichta | reverse complement strand
TATCATTCTGGGATGCTGTGATAATGTAACATGAAATAGAAATAGACGAGTACTTTGAAAACTACAAGGCAGTGTATGCTGTAAGATAGCTTTGAGATTCTACAATAGTACTGGCTAGGGATACCCAGTTTTCTTATGGCTATTTAGTTGTCACAGAATAGGGCTATCATTAGAAAGAAAGGAGAAAAGAAAGAGAGAGAAACATAAGAACAGCATAACAATCAGCAACAACTGAAGAAAACAGTAACCAATGTGGTGACCTTACAACAGACCCGAGCTGACACTGGTGCCAGGTTGGGTATGATGTGTTATCCCACGGGTCCTTTTGACTTGACCACAGAAAAGAATTTCAGAGCAAGTCCCAAGTAAAGTTTAAGGCCGAATTTATTAGAAAGAAAAAGACATGTTCAAAAGATCTGAGTGCCTTAAGAGAAAGGACATGTGCTTGCCTTTGATAAGAAGCTTTATACACTTTTACCCCTATGTCAAAGCAAATCCTGACCTAAAAGCAGAGGGCTGCAGGTTCCTGGTCATGACTTGTTTTTTTTGTTGATGGGTCATGAGTTTTGCTTACCATCTCTCCATCTTCTATGAGATACAAGGAATGGTCTGCAGGTATCTGGTCAGGAGGTTTGATTATCATCTTTCAACTTTCTAAGGTCACAAGGCCTTCTAAATAATTAAAGTCATTACCTAACTAGATTTGGTCTCAGAACAACATGCCTGTGATTTAGGTAATTCCCTATTGTTTTTGTGATTTATGGCACTGGTAAATTCACATTTCAGCCTGGTGTGCCTGGTGTGCCTGGTCAGTGGGGTGAAGGTCATTTACCAAAAGGAAAATGTCTGAATGCTCCCCTATCTTAAATTAAATCTGCTTACAAGAAATTTATCCATATGTCTAACATGCACTAAATAACCTGCCCCAACACCAGAAATGGGAAAGCATACATGGAAGGTCACTTAAAGGGCTTGTGAGTTACCAATAAAAACAAATTTTTAAACAACTTGGGGTCTCCGTGGTGACCTGGGTACAGGCACAGGAGTTTATCTTAAAATCATGGATTCTATTACCTAGATTGTCTCTCTCTAAACCTGTTTAGATAGCCTAATTTATAAAAGACTTTTATTTGTGGAAACTATCTGCCAGACAAATATAAAGAGTTTTAAAATTATGAATATTGCTTCATGAAAAGCTGCTCTGTTCTCAGGAATGCCTATAGTTAGTATGAATTAATTCAATTTTCCCATGTGCAGTCTTTCAGCTTCCTGGGTCCATTGCCTTCTATCTACACATCTCTGAGAATGAGATGAATTGTTGGGTTTAACATGAATCAGCAACTATGCAGAATTCTGAGGTGCAAGCTGAATAGAAAAACTATATTTAGCT
>NW_007031216.1:0-1392 GCF_000164805.1 Carlito syrichta | reverse complement strand
TTGGGGGAAGTGGGTGGAGAACACAGAGAACGGGCGCTTCTCACTTCTCATTCGGGCATGGAGCCGAGCTGTGATGGTGCCGTCTCTCGCCCCTGCACCCCGTCTAGTAGAGCACTTGGCACCTTGACTCCAAGTCTGGACGCCCTCCCCAGCTCCGAGGGGAGACAGCGGCAGCTTCCTGGGGGAGGGAAGGAATGCCAAAGGGAGGTGACTGGCCTGGAGGTGGCAAGGCCACCCAGAGCGCAGCTGGCTCTCCGCATTTCCCTGTTGTAACCACCGGGCAGGCCCTGACCAGGCCTGCGGGCATCCCAGGGGGTCTGTTCTGACTGTTTCTCTTCCTCTGCTGGTGACCCAAGTGTTCACGGATGAGGATGTTAGCTAAACCGAGACGAGACGTAACTGAAGATGCTGGCATTGTGGCCCTTCCCAGACCTGCTGGCTGGTATTTCCTGGGACCCTGGCCCTGCCCCACCCCCTCACCCCTGCCATCTCTGCAGACAGCCAGACCACAGCTGGGCTGATGGGCCGGCCCAGACCTGCCCCTCCCTTCTCACCCGCAGTTCTGGGCTCCACTCTGTCCTAGCCAGTGCTGTCCCTCTAGGGAAGTCCCTCGGCCTGTCTTTTTCAGTTCCCAGTCGGAAATCTAGACCCGACCACCCCAGGAGCCCTGAAAAGGACCAGGGTCACATTCTGAGAGCCCGAGGCACCTTGCAACAAGCAAATCTTGTTTTTATTACAGCTCCTGACCTGTTCATCTCCTGCCAGGGGAAGGAGGGAGAGGAACATTCAGGGAGTTTATGCATTTTTATAACAGACACTTGCTGGGTGTCTGGGTGTCTAGAGCCAAGTGGGCCAGGCCCTCATCAGATCAGGCTCCGCAGACCAGCCAGTGCCCTTACAAGGCTGGAGATGGGCCCGCCTGCTCCTCCTCTGGCTGGAGTGGTCATGGTTTTCGGACCTGATCCCAGCTTACGGCTCCTGCTCTCTTCCCTGTCAAGAACTCCTGATCGGTGGCTTTTGGTCTGTACTCCTAGAGGATTTGGGAAACATGCCCACGTTTGAATTTTGCAGCAGAATCTCTTGCGGTGTTTCTGGACCCCCAGTGTTTGTCAAGATAAAAGTCGGAGAATCTCGCAGGCCTGTGTGCCCCACTGAGTTTGGTTTCCCCAAGTGCTAGGTGTGGGCAGAGCCCGCAGGGGTCCCCCATGTGGAGAACTCATCACCCTAGGCCTGTGGTTCCCCAAGCACCTGCCCCCCTGGCTAGATGGAGGGCCACAAGCTCTGGCTCTCGGTGGCCTGGGACAGCCAACTCCTCTCTCCTCGCCGCCTGCTGGGGTTCCAGCCGGGGTCGGCACAACCACCACCAGGAAACAGTGACCAAGGAAGAAGGGA
>NW_007031215.1:0-1433 GCF_000164805.1 Carlito syrichta | reverse complement strand
TCAAGTGTTGTTGCCAACTCTATAGCTCGCTTCTGACTAGAACGATCTAAATAATACACCATTTTGGCAGCTATGTGAGAGAGAGAAAAAAGATCTGTTTTGTTTCAAGGTAAAATCAACATCTTATTCTCTACCTATTCAAAGATAAGGTGCAAGGCACATGTGCACACAGAATTTGTTTTCAAAAAGCCCAAGAGGGTAGACCCAAAATAGCCAAGTGATTCAAAGTAGAAGGATTAGGTACATGATGTATATCTACTCAATAAAATACAATGTATATGCAAGCATGCACAGTAAAAAAAGACTATGAACAAATACAAATATTCTAGTGATAATTGTCACCGTGTGCTGGGGACCACAGCTAGTCTCCTTTCTAATAATAAGCATAATAATTTAGGGATGAGGAGGACAGCATCTGGCTCGATAGTATGAGTCGAATGCCAAATCCAGGATCCCACAAAGGCATACAAAGCTACCGGGCTTCCTAACCAGGTACCTGAGCAGTACACTAGAAAGCACGACCTTCGTGGCCCCACGAAGTCCAGATTCTGGCTCAATGGCACAGACCTGGCCTTAGGTTTCTCACCAACTGATAAGTTCAGGTGCGTATAGCACAGTCAAGTTTGAATCCCACATAAGCATGAGAAATGGAAGACGCTGGTCACATCTGAGTGAATTTTAAGAGCACAATGATGAAAGAGGGAAAAATAAGAAAGCTCGGCCTACATTTTATGATATGCATTTAAATTCAGTTCTACTTGCTTCCTCGTAATGCCAATGTTGAAACAGAAGAGACACCTGATCTTGATTCACAGTAGGAAATTTGCCCTAACAAATTTAAAAATGTATAGGAAGCATATATATGTGTGTGTGTATACATTTTAAAATTTCTTATATACAAGTATACACACACATACTGTTTCTATGAATGTGTATAAATACATATGGAGGGGGAGTTGAAATAGGGTCTCACTATGTTGCCCAGACGGGTCTCAAAACTCGTGGTTTCAAGCAATCCTCTGGCCTCAGCCTCCGGACTAGCTGAGGCTACAGATGTATGCCACCATGCCTGCTTAGAAAGCATATTTAATCTGTTGTTTTCATAGGATTAAAGAGTAACATACACACATTGCCTCTTTTTTGCTGAAAATATGTACCTTGTCACTGACCCATTAAAATAAACGTGGTTGTTTCAGAAGGCTAACAGAGGGGTAAAATGAAGAGATTACCTGATAATCTGTGTGGCAATGAATCAGAATTCCTTTTCAGGAAAGTTTCATTAAAATTCTTTGGATTTGTTGCTCCAAAAAGACGATTCATTTCTTGTTTTAATACTGTTCTAACTGTATCGGGTAAGTCTTTACTTTCACACACTGCTGAATAAATAAAAACAAACTTAGCAGTTAAATAACTCTAATAAAGTTTGGAGGAGT
>NW_007031214.1:0-1459 GCF_000164805.1 Carlito syrichta | reverse complement strand
TGGTGAAGAAACCGAGGAGCAGAAAAGTCAACTGCCTTACTGCCACACAGTCTGCAAAGATCAGGGATGACATTTCTTTCTTCTTTTTAAATTTTTTTAATTGATTCATAATATTTGCATGCATTTGTGGGGTACATGCGTAGATTATGTCATGATCAAGGCAGGGTATTAGGGTGTCCATCACATGGATAAATGTATTTGTCATTTCATAGCTATTTTGAAATGTATAGTTCAATGCTGTTAACTACAGTCATCCTCCTCTGCTGTAACTAGGGTCTGTCTGACCTCAAAGCCTGTTTGTTCTGGTGCCAGGAAGCCTTCCCTCATCTTCCGTAGCTGACCTGAGTGTTCCTTCTTTTGATCTTTTCAATTACAGTTATTTTTCATATCTCTCTTGTTGAATTATAGACTACTTAAGGGCAAAGGCTCCATGTTACTAATCTCTGCATCCCTGTGTAGTGCCTAGCATGACGCTTAGATGGAAGCAGATACACAGTTGTATTTACTGAATGGAACTGAGTTGAGTCTAGTGTCACAAGGTGTCATAGAAAAGCTATATCCACAGAAGAGGACTTGTGTTAGGCACAATCCCGTTATTTTCAACACACTTGGAATGTCTACACCCCCCAAGATGCCTACTGGGCAGGGCTCACCTGTCTCTGTTCTTGATGGACAGGTTCTGCTCCACTCCCTCCATCAGGTTCCTGAAGCACTGGGCAAGAGCCTCCTGCTTGGGGAGCGGCTGGCTGTCTATCAGACTCGCTCTCAGTTCACTGAAACACTGTTGGGAGACAGAGCTGTGTCAGAGCCGACTCCACACCTGGCCTAAGAAAGCTGTTGGGGGGTGGCTAGCCAAGCTCCGATCCTCTAGGGCTCCCTGATGTTCAGAGGAGTTTTTGGCCAGGGTCACTTGGAACTTCAAGCCCTTAAAGAAAATCTAAGCAACAGGCACTCCTAGGTGTACATTCTTTTATTGCTTCTCATAAAAACTGCTTGCCATAATTGTTCTATTGCCACTGCTCAGGTGGACAGAGTCTGTGCCTCCTCTGTGGGACCTGACACATGGTCTTCCTGACTCTCATCTCCACCATTCGCAGAAAGGCAGGGAGAGGAAAGGTTCCCCAGGTTGAAGAGAAGAACTTAACCAGAAATGCCCAGAGAACATTTTGGGTGACTGAAGGCAAGGCCAAGGGTCCTTCCTCAGGCCTCATCATCTTTCCTGGCTGCAGTGAATCACTCCTTGAAAACTCCAGGCTTTGTTCCAATCTCTTTCTTGGGGGCTAGGATGGGTCTGCTTCACTGAGGCAGGATCCTGGTGGGGCTTGGTTAGTTTGGGGAAAGCTTTCCGGCACCAAGAAAAGTGTCACACCTGGTCACAAATATAGGCACAGCCCCTTCTTCTTTGCTGGGGTCTGTGGGCTTTTATACAAACACAAGTTCTGATGTTAAACACAGCTCC
>NW_007031213.1:0-2324 GCF_000164805.1 Carlito syrichta | reverse complement strand
TTAGTAAAACTTAACCCAATGACAAGGTTAAAAATGAGTTTCCTCTTGACTTTATTTTAAATTTACTGACAATTTCTTATTTTCCTAGCACCAAGTCAAGGCAACATTGTTTCGTTACCCTTTTCACCTAAACTGAGTTGCATAAACTTAAATGATATGTAGAGAGTTTTGCTAATCTCAAACTAAACATAAATAACTCCTTCTACAACTGATTAGTGTATATAAAATATAGTTATAGTTATTAATAATGATAAATAATATAGCTATGAGTTGTTAGTAACATTCTAATATGACAAAATAATAAATATAGCAATGTTTGGTTCAGTGGAAAAGAAAGGTCACCTATTGTAGTATTAGATTCTATTTTTAGTAACAGTCTTCTAAGGAAAAGAAATAAAATTGGAAAATGATACCTTGTAAGTATGAGAAACAATGCATATGTGGAAATTTATGGTCAGATAATTTAATGTTACAATGTATCCAATCCATTCCTCTTCAGAAAGACTTGAGTGTAATGCCAAACTTCTTGAAGATATAAAGCATATCAGGCAGGACCAAGAATAACAAGTAGAAGTAGTTTTCAATTATCCATCAAGAAGTGATGTATTGACTATTTACAGTAGTAAAAATGTAGACTTGACCTAAGTGTTCAGCAGTGGATAAATAAGAAAAGTGTGGTATATATGCACAAAGGAATATTATTGAGCCATAAAAAGAATAGAATCCTGTTATTAGCAGCAACAAGGATGGAATTGGAGGTCATTATGTTAAGTGAAATAAGCCAGACAACTGTCACATGTTCTCACTCATATGTGGAAGCTAAAAAAGTTAATCTCATGGAGGTCTTAGAGAGTAGTGTGTATCATAGGTGGGGAAGTGGTGAGGGGTGAAGAGAAGTTGGTTAATGAGTACAAAATACAGTTGGAAGGAATACATTCTAGTATTTGACAGTACAGTAAGGTAACTATACTTAATAATTTATTGTATATTTTAAAATAGTTGGACTAGGATAATTGAAATATTTCCAATGCAAAGACATGGTAACTATTTGAGACTATGTATATCCCAATTACCCTGATACCATCATTATTCATTAGATACATGTATCAAAATATCACGTGTACCACAAAGACATGTACAACAATTATGTATCAATTAGAAAGAGGTGATATACTGAAATGGAAACATATTAGCATTAGCTGCAGACTTCCAAGCTTATAAAACAAAGTAATATCTATCTAGCTAAGGTAGTTTCAGAAACTACAGAAAAGACTATAAAAAACATATATTTGATCTCTGGGAGCAAATAAACTAGAAGAAAAGCTGACTTTCACTTTTCTTCCTATTAGAGCTGCTAGGTCTTATTACATGTCTCCAACTTGGGGTTCCAGGAACTACATGAATAAAAGTGAATATGTGTGTGTGTGTGAGTGTGTGTGTGTGTGTGTGTGTGTGTGTGTGTGTGTGTGTGAAAAATCATTCATTATTACATATGTGGACAGTCTGTTTTTTGTGCCTCACTGATGAATATCAAAATTTCTGTCTAAGCACCCATATTGTAAAGAGGATCATATCCATTCCAGTAGGTTGTAGGGTACTAGGACAGGACAAGAAAAGAGGAAGGGAGAGACTCTGGAAATACAGAATTTAAAATAGTAATAATAAGTTTCCTGGCAACTATTAGAAGTATTTGAGGAAAAGCAAACGAGGAGAATGTCTGGATTCATAATTGGAACCTCTTCTATAAGGATATTTTTGCCATCTAAACTTAAGGAGCAATTCCTTTCCTTCAACTTGTGTACTTCTAACTGTGTATATCAACGAAATTGTAATTATTACAGAGGCTTGAATTCTTAGTTATCTTTTAATATGTACACATCTTATCTCCCAAATTAGATTTTCCCAGATCTATTTCTCATTATGTCCTCTTACACATCTGGATTACAGTAGAATTGAGTATTTGGCACTTAATGGGTCTTTTTTTGGATTAACTGGGTACTTTTAATTCTATCTAGCATGTTTATTATTTAAATTTGACTTAGAGTCAACTAAAACGAAAAAAATGCAAACATACATATTATAAAGATAGTTCCATTGTGAAGACATCTACAGTATTAATTTTTAACATCGGTCCTCTTCTCTTTCAAAAATATTAAAGCTATTTTGTCTGTTGGATAACTAACTTAGGTGAAAAGCAAATAAGTCACAGTCTAAGCATTACCTTAGTTTAAATCTTAATTAAACATGAAAACTTTGTTTAAGAAACAGAGAAGAGAATACCATTCAGAACCCTGAGATTTAACAATTTGGGGCCTGACAGATCC